>NW_026865903.1:0-17505 GCF_026571515.1 Ruditapes philippinarum
TTTTATGTGGTTTCTTTCGCCTAAACCATTTTTTTGCTATCACAAGCACATATAAATACACACTACCGTTGTTTGATAATTCGTACATTTAATATGGTGAGACCAACATTAAGCTTGATTTGTATCATAGTTAAGGGACCTTTCTGTTGAAAATGCGTCAGAGTTAAATCGTATACATATACATGCACAGTGCGTTAACTTGAGTGCAGGTATTAGTTACCCGCACTCCACAGCATGCACATTGATTGGTTCATTTTAGCTGGGGTTTACTCATTGTGAAGGCAGAGAAAGAAAACGCGACAGAAATATGATATTCAGATGCTCGTTCATTTGTTTCTTTTTTCTGGGGTTTCATTTTGTGACAACAAGGAACGTGTTTTTATGTTTGACTCTGATTCTAAAGAGGAAGGACACCAAAACGCCCCCTCGTAAAAATCAGATAGACTCGTGTTTCGATGCTCTTTCTATTACATATAGTCATACGTACCAGCTAAATACAGAAAGCTTACAGTACCAATTATGAAAGATAATACAATTCACTCGACATAAATATTTAACATTCTAAGTCTGCTGCTTCAACTAAGAAAATTAACTGAATAGTTTTTCGGATACATGATGAACGCTCATTGTAATGATTGATAGAAACAAAAACGCGAGCTTTGATATTAAACCACGGTAATTGTAAGACATTACTCTTTAAGATAATTCTGATGTGAACCATATGGTTAACTGGCATTTAAACGCTTAAATAAAAGGTTCCATTTCCATCCATTTATATGTTTAACATCATATGAATTGAACAAAAAAAAACTGTATAAATTAGGTAAGAATGTTTAATAATTTTTTTGATACTGATAGACCGCCCTAATTGTTTAACATGAATCTTTACAGGGTATCCCTTGAACATTACTGGCATACGGCTTGTCAATGGTATAGGTCTAACTGATGGTATCGTTGAGCTCAAGGTCAATGATACTTGGGGACAGATTTGTCGTAACAGCTTTCAATACAACGACGCAAAAGTGATATGCAAAATGCTTGGATTTAAGTAATATTTACTAAAACTATACTATATTGTATAAGATCAAATTGAATTAGTAATTATCGAACAGGAATTATTAACTATGATTCAAACCAGTGTTAAATATCTTTAAACTTAAAAAGACCCCCAAAAACCACAAACAAACAGACAAACAAATTTTAAGCTATAATGAATGCTCATATTTTTTTCTTTTCATATTAATTACACAATGCTTAAATACGCAACAGTTTCATAAAGGTATGATAATTATATTAATGTAATTATGCACATCCGAAGATGCCATTCATGGGACTTATGGGACTAATGTAATATGCAAGTGCCTTTATTATTTTGATTTCAGCTACTTTGATTACAGTTATGTACTAGGAAGTTCTTCAAACCTTTTTCATTTAGACAAACTTGAATGTACAGGAACGGAGGATCACATAAACGATTGTTTATACGATATTCGCCAGACGTGTTGGAGTAGCTATCCAATATTTGTAACGTGTAGTAAGTTCTTTAAATGATTTGTACTCTACGTACACTTAAATCACAATTACAAAACTACTGTTGAGTCTGTAGACATATTAAAACTGGTGTTTTTTTCTCTTTGAATACTTTGTGGTGTAAAATAGTGGTTCAAATTTAGTTTCTTCAATGAAATGATTAAATTATGAGCAGGTTTACTTGAATAACGCTCATTTCACTGCGTTTGCGTTCAAGCGCTACTGAACGTTTCTTTCTGCGTTTCAATAGAAAAGTCGAAAGTTGCTGTTTGTAAAAAAGAAAATTTGTTGTTGTTTTCTTATCATGATTAGACGTGAGAGAACACCCCATGACAAACAAACAAACAAAAATGTGAATATTTCAAAAAAGCACTTAACTATATATTTTTTCAAAGGATTTTTGAAACCTCCTTATTATTATGCTAGACCTTCACGGTTTACCTAGTTTATAAATATCTCAATTTGTTTAATGCAACATTATTTTTCATGTCTTTCAAGAGATAAGCTTCAAACAAAAACAAAACCCTCCACCACCACCACCACAACCCACCAATCAAAAACTTATACAACAACAACAAAAAAGCTGATAAAGTCTGGTGTTTTCGTAATGTTTAAAAATAGTTTAAGCTCACCAAAGAAAAAACTCTTATTAGGATGAAGTATGCTGTCTTGGTATGTTATCTGGTATGTAATCAGACAGAAGGTGACAATAACTAACATACACATAGAGTGCCAGAGTTTTGTCAAAATATATAAAGTGACAGTAAAAAAGTGAAACTATCTACCAGGAAAACATGTAAATATTATCAACTCAAAATCATTATTATCGAAATAAATTGAACCTCTATGAAAATTGAATATAATCTACGTATACACTTTTTGTTTTCTTTTGTTTAAGAATATCCACATAATATAACAGAAGTAAGGCTTGTTGGGGGAACAGGTCCATATGACGGTCGTGTTGAAGTTAAGATAAACGATGGTTGGGGCACTGTTTGTGGTAATTCCATCGGATCATATGATGCCGACACTCTATGTAAATCAATGGATTTAAAGTAAGTATCATATTAGAATTTAATGTTCTATACTACAATACATGTCGTAAGTTGTGTATAACATGATAATATAAAGATAAAAAATTCATTTCTATAAACAGTATTCATTTATCTCAAAAATTAGTTCTCCGTTTGATGGAGAAGTTTAAGATTGTATATACATGTAATTAAACTATTTTAGCTAGAACAGATGCCTTTACGTAAATATAAAAATTGGGGAAATTGTCGTGACAACATGTTTAGTTCTAGTTAGTTAAAAAAGGTAATACAATTATTCAAGTTCCTTTCAGTCAATCGAAGCTTCAGACATCTGCGATTAAATCATCGACAAAATTACAGGAATTTTAAAAATAATGGATTTTGGTAGAATTCAGAACTTAAATTAATGCTTACTTTAACAGTTTTGTGACACGCGTTTCAAAAGAATCTTTAACTACTTTAAAATTTAATATTTAGAAAATGTAACATTTCATATGAAGACGTTTCATCTCCGGACATCAATTATAAAGCACTTCTTTTCAAATAACAGTTATAGGAATAATGCTTAAAGCTTAAACCACGAGTAGTTGTGGTTGACATCATAATTTACAGCAGTTGTTATTCTTGTTCTAGACAGAGACATTTTTTAGTTCTTGTATTTACATTTTAATTTTGGAATTTATTAAATTGCAGATTAACTCACTATTTTCCCAATTCTTCTGTTTACGGACAAGGAACAGGAGCTATATATATCGGTTATATAGGATGCTCTGCTACAAACACTCATGTAAATCAGTGTGATTTTGTGCCTCCAAGGCACTATTGCTCTCACAGTGATGATATTTCGTTAGTGTGTACACGTAAGCATTATAGACATCTTCCTTTTGTTTTTGTACTACGTCATTGATAAATTGTTTTATTTTCAAACATATACAGACCAATTTACATTTTTTTCCAACCAAAATATATAACGTGGCTTGCTGAGGTCCTTTATAATTGATGTTGATGAACTAACTTATTTGTATATATTGTAGTCAGCAAGATGCTTTTCAAAAATAACAAAATTTGACATAAATCATAAATAAATAAATTCTTTGATAGTGACGATGACAATATATGAACATCTTTGATTGAATCTAAACATAGAAAATACCGGTAAATGCAAACACCGTCGATAGGTCATTCCCTAACACCATGCCACTTGCACGGATTACTACCTTCCCTAATGCGTGAATTTGACAGTTAAAACAGAATTTTAGTCAATAATCTATCGTGAGTGTGGAGAGCGAGAAATGGGCTTAAGGGGTATGAAAAATAAGATATGAGTTTAAAATTGACAGACAATGATTATGGGTATTAGAGACTGGATCACTGCTGCAATATGTAATACTCAGGGTCAAAATGTGCACCTGAAAATGCATCAAGAACCACCATTTATTATGAAGATTTATTCGCCACCTTCTTTTTTATTAAAATCTTAAGCATTCAGAACAAAAGATTCTGGAATTGTTTTCGAATTGCTCATGACAGTATTTGTTTTTGGCGTCTGCGCCGAAGAGCAACGCCCTTATCGAATTAAATCAGATTTTGTGAAAGGGCAATTGCAACTTCTCGTGCCTTTTCGTCGGCCATAATAGCCGATCATTCCGATTGGTATGAGGATACTTGATTATCGAAAATGAAATGTCGCGATATGTACAATGAATAGCGAACTGGAGAATTTTGCAATGCAAACAGATTCAAATGAAATTATCTTATCCGTCAATTAATCTTCGTGTTTTTTATGCCACCGCATCATCTGCGATGCGGTGGCATATAGCGATTCACCTGTGTGTGTTTGTTTGTGTGTGTGTGTGTGTGTGTGTGTGTGTGCATGTGTGTGTGCGTTGGTGCGTGCGTGTGTGTGTGTGTGTGTGTGTGTGTGGGTGTGTGTGTGTGTGTGTGTGTGTGTCATATAGATTAAATAGTGAACTTAAAAAAATCTTCTTGTGAAAAAACACTAGTCCAATTTCAACCAAATGTGGCAGGATTGATCCTTGGATGAAGGGCTTTCAAAGTTGTTCAAAGAATTTCATTCCATGCAGAAATCTGGTTGCCATGGCAACCAAAAGGAATTATCAGAATAAATTTTAAAAATCTAATCGTAAAGACCCAAAAGGCCTATAGCTGAGATATTTTGCATAAGGCGTTCCATGATAACCGCCGTATGAACACATCTGCGGATGTTTCTTAATTCAAAACTTCACCATTTTAGTGTTTAAATGTTGAATTCTGCTTAGGCCGGTTATAGGGGGCATGGACGGTAACTTGCACTTTCCAGTACCGTCCATGAACAGGCTCAATCAAACCGAGCCTGCAACATTTTCAATTTTGCCGTGTTGGGCTTTCTTTAGGGATTCTGTATTTATCTATTTTATGATCACATCCGTAATATTTGTGCCGTGTTGCGGCTGTAAAAAGTCTCCCTGTACATTTAATCAATGATGTTATATTTTCGATCCTTGAAGATCGTTCAGCACGACATTATTGTTGTGCTTGTGGTATTTTTGTTTCAACTTTCGGCATTTTCTAGTTGGGTGGTTCCAATATTACTTCTTGAATTATGTTGAATCACCCTTAGGATATGTTGCCTGCTTTTTAAATTTGTCTTTTGACGTCTTATCTGTGATATGCAGGCTTCATAACCTCAGATCCCCTTTCAAAATTCCATTTTATTTAGTTCCGCCCATTGTTTTCTCGTTTAGGGCACACGCATTCTTTTACTTGGGGACCATACACCGCTTTTCATGGAATGACACTTCTGTGTCACATTGAAGGTTCCATGATAACCGCCGTATGAACACATCTGCGGATGTTTCTAAATTCAAAATTTCACCATTTTAGTGTTTAAATGTTGAATTCTGCTTAAGCCGGTTCTAGGGGGCGTGGACGGTAACTTGCACTTTCCAGTACCGTCCATGAACAGGCTCAATCAAACAGAGCCTGCAACATTTTCAATTTTGCCGTGTTGGGCTTTCTTTAGGGATTCTGTATTTATCTATTTTATGATCACATCCGTGTTATTTGTTCCTGTACGGCGGCTGTAAAAAGTCTCCCCGTACATTTAATCAATGATGATATATTTTCGATCCTTAAAGATCGTTCAGCACGACATTATTATTGTGCTTGTGGTATTTTTTCTTTCAACTTTCGGCATTTTCTAGTTGGCTGGTTCCAATATTCCTACTTGAATAATGTTGAATCACCCTAAGGATATGTTGCCTGCTTTTTAAATTTGTCTTTTGACGTCATATCTGTGATATGCGGGCTTCATAACCTCAGATCCCCTTTCAAAATTCCATTTTATTTTGTTCCGCCAATTGTTTTCTCGTTTAGGACACACGCATTCTTTTACTTTGGGACCATACGCCGCTTTTCATGGAATGACACTTCTGTGTCACATTGAAGGTTCCATGATAACCGCCGTATGAACACATCTGCGGATGTTTCAAAATTCAAAATTTCACCATTTTAGTGTTTAAATGTTGAATTCTGCTTAAGCCGGATCTAGGGGGCGTGGACGGTAACTTGCACTTTCCAGTACCGTCAATGAACAGGCTCAATCAAACCGAGCCTGCAACATTTTCAATTTTGCCGTGTTGGGCTTTCTTTAGGGATTCAGTATTTATCTATTTTTTGTCTGGTAGACCTCTAGCAAGATTGTACAAATTATAGCCCTGGGGTCAAATTTGGCCCCGACCACAGGGATCATTGATTTTCACTATGTACATATAGTAAAAAATTAAAAAATCTTTTTGTCTGAAGGTACAAGGCTTAGAGCTTTGATATTTGGAATATAATATCATATATGGGTCCTCTACTAAAGTTGTTTTAACTATGTCCCTAGTGATAAAATTGCCCTGCCCCATAGGCGATAGTTTTCCTTATATGTATAAAGTAAAAGCTTGAACAATCTTCTTCTCTGAATTTAAAAATCTTCTTCTCTGAATTGACAAAAGCTAGAGGTTAAATATATGGCATGAGACTTTTCGAAGTGAACCTTTACCAAGATTGTTCAAATTATAGCCCTGGCGTCAAAATAGGTTTCGCCCCGGGGGTCATTGATTTTCATTATGTACATATAGTAAAAGATAAAAAATCTTTTTGTCTGAAGGTACAAGGCTTAGAGCTTTGATATTTGGAATATAATATCATCTATGGGTCCTCTACTAAAGTTGTTTTAATTATGCCCCTAGTGTTAAAATTGCCCTGCCCCAGAGGCGATAGTTTTCCTTATATGTATAAAGTAAAAGCTTGAAAAATATTCTTCTCTGAATTTAAAAATCTTCTTCTCTGAATTGACAAAGGCTAGAGGTTAAATATATGGCATGAGACTTTTCGAAGTTAACCTTTACCAAGATTGTTCAAATTATAGCCCTGGCGTCAAAATTGGTTCCGCCCAGGGGGTCATTGATTTTCATTATGTATATATAGTAAAAGATAAAAAATATTTTTGTCTGAAGATACAACGCATAGAGCTTTGATGTTTGCTACATAATATCATTTATATGTCCTCTACCAAAGTTGTTCAAATTTTTCCCCTGGTGTCAAAATTTGCCCTGCCCGGGGACAGGGATTCTCATTATGTACAAATAATAAAAACAGAAAATAAAACAAATGTTTTCTGAATGGGAGAAAGCCAGAGCTTAGATATTTAACTTGAATGTTGTTTGGTGGACCTGTATCAAGATTGTTTTGAATTAAACCCTTGGGTCAAAAATTTTGCCTTGCCCATGTGCACAGTTTTAGTTGTAAAATTAAACTTTGATATCAGGTGACCTAGATTTTGATGGTGTGACCTACTTTCTTGTCCTTTGATGTACAGCTATGAAATTTGAACCATGTGCACAGATTAAGATGTAAAGTGAACTTTGATTTCAGCTGACCTAGATTTTGACAAAGTGTCTTACTGTGTTGTCCTTTGATATAGTCATGAAATTTAGGCTGTGTTAAATATGACCTTCACCACCAAATTCACTAGACTCGAGTGCATTGATATATTCCTACTCTGACCTTTTATTGAGTTAACAACAGATTTAACTACTAATCTGATATTAAGAATTAGATAGGTCAGGGATCTTTGCATTATGATAATCTTCAAAATTGTATAGAAACCAAGAAAAATGTGTTCCTACACTACTATTTAGTGTTGTATTAATGCGGTGGCATAGCATTTTTCTCAAATGCAATCTTGTTTTTATTAGTACACAGTGGATTATTATGTATTTCTGTACCTATAAATAGAATGATGACTCTAACATTGTGAAAGTATATTTATAGAAGTAGTTTTAGTTTAACGAAACGTACATTCGTGTCACGCTATGGTAATTAATAACAAGCTAGAGAATTTTGCAGGTAATAGAAATTTCGTCCGGCCATTCAAACATATTATACAAATCTGGTGAAAACCAATTAACTATAGAAAAGTTAATAAGAATATCTGGTCATCAGATGTCTACTAGTTTATCTTCACTTGCTGCATTTCTTGCTTGGACGCCCTTTGATGCTTTCCATCAATGCTTTTCTTGTTATTAACTTGATTACATTTTTTATCTTGAACCTTAGGAATCTCAGTCTGTCTTACATTTATGTGATCTTTCAGGATTATTTATTCCATAACTTTATGTGTTGAGGAATGAATACCATATTGAGGATTGAATACTGTTTGAAGCCTTGTCTAGGGATCATGAGAGATATTTCACTTTTCATTGGTTTTCTTACGAACAATCCCAAACAAACGAAGTCTGCAATTTTTTAGCCTTTAACTGTTGCCATTGCTCCCGAGGAAGGAATACTATTTTAAATTTTGGATTTTTATAATCAAACATCCATCGAAAACTTAATATTATTTTGTTTATAATTACAGCTTGTGGTAAACCGACAATACAATATGGATCTTTTGATTCTTTTAATGGTACTGTACTGACTGCAAAGTGCAGAGTTGGCTATCAACCAGAAAAAATAACATTTGATTGTCTTGCGAATGGGACTTGGCTGCAAAATGACAAATGTTCATCAAAAACATATTGTAGGTTACTTATATTGCTAATCTTATAGCATTATATTATGTCAATATACGATATGTCAATATACGATACATTTTTATTATAAGAATCATAAAACTTCTTAGATTTTTGAAGTTCAAACATTATAATTATGACTGACCAAAACTTTAAAATTAAAAATATTTTATTTTATGCTTTTCAGTGGATTACTGATTAATCCGTAAAAATTATATTTGATAATTTCACAGTGAAAATTATCAACATATAATTTCACACTTTTCAAAGATGAGACTACTTTTTTAAGATTTTCCCCATGCGGTACTTCAATTTTATTAGTGTTGACAATTCTGACATTGTCAGGGCTGTTTAGAGTAAAGCAGAGCTAAAATTGATAAATAACTGAAATTTCAAAAGTAATAAAAAGAAGAAAACTTACTTCAATTCATTCAAATTACCAATCACCAAATATCGTCTCTTAATTTTTGTTTCATGTTTACAGTCTAATAAACACAATTCCTTCCACATGCAGAACTGCTCTTGATGACATTTGGGCATCCTATGAGCAATAACTGCCTAATGACTTGAAAAGCAATGACATACATCAGCCCGAAGAATAAGTAAATAACCAAGCGTTCGTAAGTTTGTAAAGCAGCCTTTCAAAAAGTCCATGCGTTCCAATATCGTAGTCGCTTTTTGAATGCTTACACATCTGTCAACAATTGTCTGTAACAATCCTCAAATAAGTTTTCGTTCTTCTTAAAAGATGTATGACTAACAAATTCAAATAAAATCCCTCTGAATCTGACACAATATTTTTCCTCCCGTGAAATACACAAATTTTAAAAATGGCTGCCGCTTACATTTCACAGAACCAAGTCTAATTTAAATTCGCCGTAAGTAACAGAAATATGGATGAATGGTTTGACTTTTTCTCCTACTAAAATGTTTTGTTTTCATTATTAAGACAAGCGATTTTTCATATTATTTGAATAAAATGAATAATATCATCGCCATTTAACGTTGATTGACGAACTTATTTTCAGCCCAAGACTTCTTGTATTTTATGAGAAATTCGACAAATAGAGAGGCTACCAATGGGAAAAAACAGATTTTAATATTAAAGTTAATATCAAGGAAATTTCGTTTTAACTTGTTTTAAGCATGAAATAAAAAGAAACTTTATTTGTTTGTTGCGCAAAATTACAAAAAGTTAAAATCACGTGAATCAAAGTTAAAATCTCGTGAACTTTAAAAACAGTATTCACACTCGTAGCTACGCCACTCGTGAGAATACTGTTTTTAAAGCTCACTCGATGAAATAAAATTTCATCTTACACACAAACAAACAAATATCCTCTATATCATTATCTATACACAAAGTTATGTCCTTTCTGTAGTGATTTGGTACAAATTACAAAGTGAATTATAAGACTGGATCTGCTAGATCTGTTATAGTTATATATTTTTAACATGTTTTAATTATAGCTTATCCGTTACAAATAAGAGGTATACGGCTTCTCGGACCTGCTGGCCACAATGGTTCTGTTACGATTCTGGTTGATGATATTTGGGGATATATATGTATCTACGGCTTTACTTTCGCAGAGGCGAACGTCATTTGTAACATGCTCGGATTTCCGTTAGGGTACGTGCCTTATCATATAGTGTATTTTTTATTTCACTTAACTTACAAAATGTAGGGTTCTTTTATTTCAATATGACTTTGAGTGCATTACTGAAATTTTAATACATGTAGAAATACATTTGATAATTATACTGTGAAATCATCAAAATATAATTTTGAACTAGCCTTAGAAGAGGCTGTTTATTCGAAACACAGCCCGTGGAATACGGTGGCATAGAGTTGACATTTGCAGTTTGACTCACCGCTCCTTTGGAAGCTTTGGGCAGTGTGATATTAAAATATTTGATATGCAAGTTGGTGAAAAATATTTAGGCAAGCGATTAGATAAAAAAATATTTTTATATTTGTATAAAATCATTTATTTTCGAAATTATGTCGCATTTAAGTATGAAATAGAAATAAAACTTCGGTAGAACATACTAGCTAAATATGGTAAAATCCGTATTTGTCGTCAACACAGTTTATTGTGCAGCATATCTGCCTGTTTGTTTGTTTGATTGATATTTACATCACACCGGCACCATATACGTCATATGGCGACGTTCCAGCTTTACTGATAGAGGAAGACATCAGGTGCCCTTCCGTGCATTATTTCAGGCAAGGACGGGCACCTTAGTAGAACCAGCGACGTTCCGTAAGCTAGCTGTATAGCTTCCTCACATGAATGAATCCAAAGTCCCTGTCAGGATTCGAACCCACAGCGGTGAGGGGAAAGTGGTTTAAAGTCAACGACCTTAACCACTCGGCTGCGGACGCCCGATTGAGCAGCATGCATGGTTTGTAGAGAATGCATGTTTGTTTTTAGTATAACGTGTAATTTTTATTCATCTCGTTAGCTTCTAAAACGGTCTGCTAAGGCACCCATAAGAATACTGTTTTAGCTGTTCTGACTAGAAAATTATTATTGCATTACATTACAAGACGTGTTAACATGTGACGTGTTAACATGTACACATGTCACTATAATAAATAATTCACTTGCTTACTTTCTTATTCAATATTCTGCCAACATATCTGCAAAATGTACCATTGTCAAATTCAGATGAAATATCTTTTCGACTTTTCTTCTAGCCATTTTAATGTGTTGCTTAAATTATTTGATAGTTACAGAAACTCTACAGACAAAAACTATATACAAGTGTTAAAGTTATTTAATAGGCTAGGTAAAGAATGTATTATTTCTAATGTAACAACAACAATAACAAAAAAGAAAACCAAAGAAATTGTGTTTAGTTTCTAGTCTTTTCATTACATGTACATCCTGTTTAAAATTGATGGTATATTTTCTTATTTAAAAACGGATGTTTTTGTACAAGTTGTATCTTTTTATTCGATGATTAGACTTTCAAAAACAATAGGCCTTGTACAGCGTGAAGCAATAAGAGTTGAACACACTGATTACATTGGAAAATTCCGCGTTTGCCGTGTTCTTGATAACAACTCTTAATTGTTCAAAGTTTAACACTTTGGCGTTCCAATGCCCGTACGCATGCAAGAGCTAGTAATAGTCTTTATGTGCATGTTAAAACTATTGTACGAACTATAGTGTTATCGAGTGGTTTTCCTTTTAGAATCATAATTTCAAATCAACATTTGAATAGATTTATAACAATACTGTTGAAAGGGATAAAAAAAACTGTTAATTGCTTGGTTCTAAGGCCAACGTCACAATATCTTTACATATTGATAAAATGTATCTCCAATGAGGCTGCTATGCTTATTGTTGCAATAAACACATGAAAGGAAACGACAATTTGAGTAAAGCAAATTTTGCGACAATTTTTAGTCAAATGCGCAGAATTTTTAAAAGAAACATATTTTAATAAACTGTTATATCTGCGTTTTAATATCAAACGAACGGTCCAATAATATAATGCACTCCTTTCATAGAAAATAATACGTTTATATCCCTTTTTAACAGAGCAAATCAAGTTTACTCAGGTTATACAAGTAACGAGCCGGCTTTTATTTCAAATCTTCAATGCAATGGACATGAACGACATATCAATCAGTGCTTTTACCATGTAGATAATGATTGTTTCGACATTGCACAAGTCGTATGTGCAGGTAATAATTTTATTTTTATTTCATATCCCTTTACTACGTAGTATGATGTAGTTAACATTCAATAGTCAATCTGACGAATAGTACTTTTTGAAAAAAATAAAATCTCATTACACTATAGCCAGAACATACTAGTTAACATAATACCAGCCAATATTTCTATTCAGTTGTCCTTTTATATGTAGCCTGCTTTTAAAACTGGTCTTTTCTCTTTTAATTAAAACTGAGGGACTATGTGGGAGACTCTATGATGGTCAGTTCTTAAAGCCCTTTGGGACTGAATTGTCTTAATGTTTGTCTTCTGTCCTGCTTTGTCGGACCCTTGTAGGTGATTTTCTCTTTGTTCTGCCTTCCTTTAAGGCATCGAGTACTTTGATAATGGTCATTAGGCTGAACCTTTTTGTACATATTTACACAATCATGTTTGTGTTTTATTTATTTTGTCAATGACTTCTGTTAGAATTTCACTTGGTGGGGATTAATTTTATTGACACTTTCGTGTCATTTAGGAACATATTTGGGCTTAGAGTGAGGTTTGGCGCGCCTGAAACTGCTTTAAACTCCCCAGTGGTTTAACCACCACTGACCGTTTCAAGGCTGTGCCACCCTGTGTCCTTCACATGTTTATCATGTCTGTGATTTTACTTGTTTTAAACGTTTACATGTTTTGTAATGTCTGCTTTGTTCGATTGTCGTTGGCGGTTGGTATATTCCCACACCGCCCATTTTTTTTACCCCTCCACCCATTTTACCCTTATGGCCCTTAACCCTTTAATGCGCATATGTGCCCGTTTCAGTTTTTATCTTTTCACACATAATGTGTCCCTTTCACCGCCCTTACATCCACTCCCGGTTTTGTTTTGGTGTCCTGCTTGGGTGTATCGAAGGCAGCGTCCTGTGATGATCTTTTTTTTTCTCGATTTTGACGTCTTAGTATTATATGCAGGTAACATAACCACAGATCTCCTTCAAAAATCTATTTATTTAGTTGTGTCAAAGGGCTCACACATGCTTTTATTTGCTTTCACACAACGCTTTTAAGCTCATTAGAGCTAGCTCAGGGTGAGCTTTTAGGATCGTTAAATGTCCATCGTCCGTTAACACTTTAGCGGTCACATCTTTGCCTCAATCATAATCAAAATTTGTCAAGATGGTTGTATAGGTAATAGCTCAAATAAAATTGAACATGGGTTATCTGGATTGAAAAACTAGGTCAAAAATGAAAAAATAGAAAAACCTTGTTGACACTCTTGTGTTCACATTTTCGACTCAATCATCATTAAACTTAGTCAGGATGTTTGTCTAGGTAATTGCTCGCATGAGTTCGAACATGGGTCATCTCGGATAAAAAACTAGGTCACAGGACTAGAAATAGAACAACCTTGTTATCACTCTAGTGGTCTCAGTTTTGAAACAATTATCATCAAACTTGGTCAGGATACTTGTCAAGGTAATTGCTCGGACGAATTTGAACATGGGTCATATCGGATGAAAAACTACGTCACCAGAGCTAAAAATAGAACACCTTGTTAACACTCTAGTTGTCACAATTTTGACTCAATTATCATAAAACTTGGTCAGTATGCATGTCTAGGTAATTGCTCGGTTGAGTTTGAACAAGGGTCATCTCAGATGAAAAATTAGGTCACATGAATAACATTTTTAAAACTCTAGTGGCCATATTTTTTAGTTAATTATCATTAAACTTAGTCAAGATGTTTGTCTTAGTAATTGCTCGGATGAGTTTGAACATGGGTCATCTCGGATAAAAAAACTTGATCACAGGAAAAATATTGTTAACACTCTAGTGGTCACATTTTTGAGTTAATTATGATTAAATTTGGTCAAGATGTTTGTCTAAGTGATTGCGTGTATGAGTTTAAACATAGATCATCTCGGATGAAAACTAGGTCACAGGAGCTAAAGATAGAGAAACCTTGTTAACAATGTAGTGGTCACATATTTGAATTAATTGTCATCAAACTTTGTCAGGATGCTTATCTAGGTAATTGCTAAAAAGATCTAAGTAATTGCGTGTATGAGTTTGAACATAGGTCATCTCAGATGAAAACCTACACCACAGGAGCTAAACATAATAAAATATTGTTAACACTTTACTGGCTACTGTTTTGATCCAAATATTCTCGAAATTGGTCTGAAAGTCTGGTTTGATATTTCTAGGTCTAGTTTGAATATGGGTTATCTTGGGTCAGAAACTAGATCACACCGCCCAAATAACCTTGTAAACAAAGTGGTCACGTTTTATACTCAATTGTCATCAAACTTGGTCAAGATGCTTTTCTAGGTAATCGAAAGGATATCTTTGAACATGGGTAATCTCGGATGAAAAACTAAGTTACAGGAGCTAAAAATAAAAAAAAATCATGTTTACACTCTAGCGGCTACTGTTTTGATCCAAATATCCTGGAAATTGGTCTGAATGTTTGTTTTGGTGATTTCTAGGTCAGGTTTAAATATGGGTTACCTGAGGTCAAAAACTAGGCCACACTGCTCAAATATGGATAATCCTTGTTAGGACTCAAGTGGTCACAATTTTGACTCATATGTCATGAATCTCGGTCAGATTGCTTGTCTAGGTAATTGTTCGGATGAGTTCGATGGGTCAGGTGAGCAATCTAGGGCCATCTTGGAACTCTTGTCAAAGAATGTCACGAACATGTCATATAAAAGGTTCCATGATAACCGCTGTATAAAAACAGATGGGGCGTGGACGGTAGTCTGCACGTACTATTACCATCCATGAGCAAGCTCGATTTAACCGAGCATGCGACATTTATAAATTTACCGCTTTGAACGTTCTTTAAAGTTTCATTTTGTTCTTTTTTAATATTAATTAAGATGTTTGGTTAAGGTCTTGCTTTTTCTTGCTCTGGTATAGTACAGAATTAAAATTGTATATTTGAGATTCAATTATATAATTGTATAGGGTTGCTAAATGTTGCCTTTAAAAGAAATTATATACATGCACTTTCAGAAGTTATTGATCTTGGCCAAGAATATTTTGTTACATATAAATAACATTTAAATCATTAAAATAAAAAGGAAATGTTATAAGCGGAAAGTTACACACTCAGATGTGTCAAATCATATTACAGGGCATCAGCCGCATGTCACAGGGCTGCGTCTGGCCGGTACAAATGGACCATATCATGGAAGAGTCGAAGTTGAAGTAGATGACATATGGGGAACAATCTGCTCACATGAATACTTATACAACTGGGACTATTTATACAACTCAGCAAATGTTATATGCAATATGATTGGATTACGGTAATTACTTATGCTTATTTCAGACTATTTTAATCGCTCGGACATCAAAGAGAAAAAAGGATTTAAAATTTTGAAACTGTAATATTGTTTCTTTATTACGATGGAAATTTAATATCGTTTTCTCTGTTAACCAAGAAACTAAACTTTACTAATTGTAACCTTGCAGATATTACAACTACTATCCTTTTGCACGTTATGGGCGAGGAGAAGGTCCAATACACATAGAGAGTCTTAAATGTTACAGCCCCAACTATACAGACATAAACGACTGCGAACATGATGCAAACAACAACAACAACTACTACGACTACTACTACTGTTCGCATGCAGATGATTTTTCAGTGGTGTGCTTTGGTAATTGTCTTGTCTCGATTCAGTTAAGGTTTATACATTTAAAAATTAATCGATTTACTCTAACGAAATGTAATACATTCTGAATCATTAGCTTATAATTATAAATGTTTGTTTGTTTGTTTGTTTCATTTTACGTCTTTTCCCAACAGTATTTCAGTCATATAGGTGGGTAGTTTCCTAACCATCGTTCCTGGAATGTTACACCAGTACTAGACTACCTCCGTCCGTGCTAAACTTCCAAAGCATCTCCCGGGGATCAAACGCACGCCAGAGAGGTAACTGGATTAGAAGCCATCGACTCTAACCCCTCGACCACGGAGGCGGTGCAATTATAAATGATATTTTGTTTGAGTAACGTCAGCTATACATTACTTTTGTAGTCATTGATTTTGCTTTAAAATGAATCAAATTATGGTACAGCGGGTAAAACAAACACTTAAATTTGTACTTATTGATGTCAATATTGTTTATTTTTTATCAACTTATTCATATTGTTTAAAAAAAAGAATTTATCATTAGGTCCGTCTCTGAATATAACGGATGTGCGAATAATAAATGGAACAGGGCCTAACGATGGTAGGGCAGAAATCAAAGTAGACAATACATGGGGAACTATTTGCGATTCCAATTTTGCTTTAAGAGATGCGGAGGTGTTTTGTAACATGCTTGGACTGAAGTAAGTTGCTTAACACAGTATTAAAGAGTTTTCAAATTGAGTCGTGTTCATTTGGATGAAAAGTCATGTATAACGATATTTGTAGCATAACACATATTGGAATGTTGTAAACATCACCTACGGCTGATACAATATGTGCTACTATATATTTTTGCCTTTCCAAATACATCAAATGTTAGAGAGATGACAACAAATTGTAAATAAGAATTATACCAGTTGTTGTGGAAATGATTTCGTAATCAGTAGATATTTGTGATTTATCATGTAAATTTTTGCCCTTTACAAATGATACAAATATGCCGCAATTTAAATATATTTGAATAATAAAATTATGGTTAATATTCAAAAACGTTTTAGAACTTCAAATATAGTTTTTTAATAGTTCAGAAACCGTTATATATTCGTACAAAATAATGTTCATTTATACTTTAGCTTTGTCGAAAGTACTCGAGAAATAAATATAGAAATTGTTATTGAAGGCAGCAAAAATTAAGTTTAAGTATTTCTTTTTTAAAATTACTAGAGCAATGAGGTTCTTTACCGGGGCATTGTATGGAGAAGGAAGTGGGCCGGTTTATATTGATCAACTTTTCTGTTATAGTGATGATGTTGTTCTAAGTGATTGTCAGTATTTGTTTCTTAATGAATGCAGCCATAGTAGAGATGTTTCTATAGCATGTAATGGTAGGTCATATTATTATTTCTGTTTCTTATTAAGTCTGATCCTTTATTGTTATTGCACATCGTTTCTGTTGCTTGATATCACATCTGCAGATGTTTCTAAATTCAAAATGTTACCATTTCATGTTTTAATGTTGAATTCCACTCAAGGCGGTGCTAGGGGCGTGGACGGTAGTTTGCACTTTA
>NW_026865904.1:0-22538 GCF_026571515.1 Ruditapes philippinarum
CCCAGTCCTTGAGTCAACACATTTTCTGCTCCTGTCACAAATCATTCATTTAGAAAAAACAAAATATTTAAACATCTAAGACTATTTATGTATTCTGTCATCTGGTTCGAACCCTCTTAGGGGCAAGCCGTTGTTTCCTAGAGCAAGGAACTTAACACTCATTGCTTAGTACTGGTTTGTTCCAAGAAAGGATGTGAGAATATTTCATTTAGTTCATAGCTTCTGACATAATTATACTAAAAATGAATATGTATAAATTAATCTAAAATAAAGATAAATTGACAATAAGACTTATACCCACATTTGATAAATCATTAGGACACAGCGGGTACCCGCAAAGTTTTGAGACAGCTCTTTCCTCAACAATGTCTGAATAATGGCTTGGAGTGATAAAATGTAACTGAAATTTAATAAGAATACATAGTAATTTAATACAATTCTAAAATATATAAAAAAAATTTACTTAAAATTTGAGAATACCTTTGCAATTACATTTCGACCATTGAGATAATTCCATTTTTCAAATTCTTTGGTACATGTATATTTAATCTGCAACAAATTGTCATTTAATACTATCCTGCTCAATCAATGTTTCATACTGACGATCTGTGTAAATATTCTGCAAATAATTTTGCAGAGGGGGAAAAAAAACTTCAAGATAGTCTGAAAGAAAAAAATGTTTTTTCTCTGACAGTTGCTTACTTTTACCTGCATGCCAGAAACAACATGTCTCGACACCTTGAATACATGTGCTCTGTTTTTATTGTTTTTTTTTCAATTTGGCCAAACTTTTTTCTTTCTTTTAAAACCTTTTTTTACCCTTCCACCTACTGACACTAAAGATCTAGGCCCTAAGCAAGGGTATGACTAAATCGAGATCATATTTTTTAATATTTTGATAATAAATCAATGAATGATCAAAATCAGCTCTACCATTATTTTTAACATTAAATTAATAAAAAATTTGTTCATGTCTCTGATAGTCTGACCACAAAAAGGAGTATGTATAGTATCATGTATGTAGGTGGAATTTTCCTTTATAACTGTAAATTTATACATATATAGTAAAGTAAATTTGATACATCTAAGGTTGCCTGCAAAGGGTAGGTAGGGAGACATTAATCTAAATTGAGCTTTTTTGTTTTGGCAAATAGCCCATTATGAAACATTACAAAAAATACCAGATAATCAATTGTATACAGTACATACAGCGTTGATTAATTCTTCCTGAGTATTTGGATTATATATAAGTCTCTCTACAATTCTATGAGCTCTCTCCTCGCAGGCCACTTGATATTCTATCTTCTTCCTCAATTCTCCATCGTTTTCTACTTTAACCTTTGTTTTACCTGCCATCATGTTTTCTTGCTATAAAGTCTGTGTAAACCTGTTACCAAACCTGTTAACAAAAAAAAGTTGAGCATTGCATCGTAAACTGCGTAAAAATCCTAACAAAATTTACACTGTAAATTTCTGACTATTAAAATGTAATAATAGCTGCATGGTGTACTGTCTTGTATCAAAGACTAATTTCAAAGACAGTGGCCATTTATTTTTCTTTCTGTTTATGTCAAATATTATCCTCAATAAACAAAGTTTAAAAGAAATATCTTTATCACTTTTCTAGAAATATGATTTTTTATGTCATAAGCCCGATCAGGCATTTTCACCAGCCTGTTAAACAGGCTGGGGAATATTCCCGATCGAGCTATATAGCTCGTTTGAGCTATAATAGCCCGTTCGGGCTATAAGAAGAACAAAAGAAAATGTCAAATGTCCTTTGAAAAAAATGACTATCCAAAAGCGCATATCCGAAGTACACCTAAACTACTCTATATTGCCTTAACACTTCGATACATGACATTCAGGTAAACACAAGCAGCCTCAAAGATGCTGTTAAAGACATAGCTTAAGGTCTTCAGCGTACCTGTTTATATATCATGACATGACATGACGTGAACACAAATCCCGCATCAGATGAAACTCAAATATATTAAAAAGCAGCTTATAAAGTTTTGGAAACCAGAACTATTAAAGACATTGCCTGTCCAAAATTATTTCCATGTCTCTTTGACATGTTTGACAAGTCCAGGCTGTCAACCAGGTCTTATCCAAAATAAAGGAGGAATATAGGAATATTTTAGCAGGAAATATAGGAGTTTTTGGACCATTTTGAGGCATAAAAATAGGAGTTTTCAACTTAAATTGTTTAACTTACCAATGCTTATATAAATATAAATTATTCTTACTTTTACACATGCTGTTTCTACAATAAAATGTCTACCAATAGTAAGTGAAGAAACTATTAGCAGCTGTCCATGTAAAACCTTCCAACAAAAATGAGGCGAATTTTACAGTAATATTTCAGAAATTTTAGGGCTAAAAATTTGGAATTTTAGGGTAGGTAAATAGAAATTTAAGGGCTAAAAAATTTGCATAAATTAATGACTAAATAAACTAAGGTCCCAAAAGAAACACGATGTGGCTAACCTTTGCACATTTGAACATAACAAAAGTAACTCACAAATAATGCTCTAGTTTAGTAATAGAGCAAAGGTGCTATCAGTGTGTGGACTAACAGGTTCATCTGCCTCCCCTGCGTTTAATATCATAGTCAATCATGTTCAACCATATTTTCTAAAATATGGTTGAAACATGTAAAAAAGAACATGTTTCTACCTACCCGTTTTGGGAATGTATATAAACCACAAGTTCTAAAAGGAATTCTTATACAGTGAAATTCCTTGCACAATGCAGCTTTTTGAATCATAAATTAATGGACAAATGAATTTTTTTGTAAAAGTAGGTTAAAAAGGACATTTGCCTTAGTACAGTCATTGAATAAATGGGCAAGGAAATTCTATAAACAACACAAAGAATTGCACATCAAAAAACGGTTTCATCAACACAGACCATTCAATTGCAGTTTATCTAGATCACATAATTGCAAAATGTGTGTACATTGTAAATTGGATATGAGCTTTATAATTACTGAACTGCAAAATTTTTTTGAGTGTGAATTAATTATATGAGTCTGCCGTTTTTCCTAAATTGCACCATAATGATATTGAAAAAGAACAAGAACTGAAATGAAACTGATGACTTTTGTGGCAAAATAAAGCAATTTCTCCTACAAAGATACGAAAAAAATAATAAGTATGCAGGAAGAATTAATTTTTCAAAGTCTATGTTAACCAATTCAGTACTTTACAATGTTTTTTGATATTATGCAGGATTTAAATAAAAGAGTTGTGAAGTAAACAAATTGTAGCATTAATTTTTAACAACTATATTATATACATGTTTTTAATTAAGATTGTTCAAACAGCTTCATAATGATCATTTTCAAATATGATATGATATAAATGGACCACTTTAGAAAATTTGGATAAAATGAACAAACATAAAATTCAAGATATCTGGAGTTGGCAAAACAGTGTCAAAATATTCCAGAATAATTGGACTCTTATGGTTATGATTTAAGTTTCAGGAAAATGATATGGTAGTGTTTTTGCTGTTAACTGTCAATATGATTATCAACAAATGCTTTGATTATGAAATAGCAATGTTACTGACATAGTCAAAGTAAGTTTTAGTTGAAACGAAACCATTTCAATGTCATCAATTTTGAGTTGGCAAATCATGGCCAAATCATTTTTGATGGTCGACTTTGAGTTACAGGGTTACAAGTTATAAGTATGTTTAGTACAAAAGATAAAAAATAATTAGGAATTTCAGTGAAAAAATAGGGCATTTTTAGGAATTCCCTTCGAATATTTCACTTTTTTTAGGAATTTTAGGGATGCTGGACAGCCTGCATTAGCTTTGAACCACAGCATCAGCAGAAAGTTACAGCAATGCATGACATGATCATCTGAATGGTCACCTGAAATAAAGTTGACATACTGATGCACTGCTTTTCATGGTGACCATGCAGATGGCTATGTGGAGCACAGCAGCCTTGAGCATAGTAATGTGATGCTAATGCAGGCATACACATTCTCTTACCTGTAAAATACAAAAGGCCAAAAGCAGTACCAAAATTTAAATCTCTTTGAATTCCTCGGCAATATATTTTTAAAAAAAATATAGGAAAAATAATCAAAATATAGGAGAATATAGGAAAAATAGGAGGTTTTTTAAAATATAGGATTCCGACCCAAAATATAGGAGTTTTGTAGGAATATAGGAATTGGTTGACAGCCTGCAAGTCCAATTAGTTGGACTACTTGAACGCAACACATCGTCTTGATGTTGTAGACATTTATGCCTACTTATTCAAAAATTCTTTGATCCTTCGTGGGCACACAGATATATAAACAATATATCTTATATTTAGCTGTTTTGCTCCATGGTGGGCATAAAAAATAAACTAAAAAATACAGTAGTCAGTAGATTGGTAAATTATTTCTATTTTTGTGAAAACAAACAGTCAAGAAATATAAATAGCACTGTTTTAAACAAAACCTTTAAAAAGGGAGCTCAAACGCTTTAAGTGATCGCTTTGTTATGAAGCAATTGACTAAATTCTAAAAAGAACCTAAACGTAATTTAAAGTTGCATTGCGCAAGTTTCCGTCATGGGCGCAGACATCTTGGAAATAAAGTCTCTAACTCAAAAAGTAAAATTGATATAAGTGCTGACTTTTTGATGATATAAATAAAATAACACCATTAATACAATAAGAAAATAATAAAAATGATGAACATTTTGGGATATTTAGCGTCAAAGACAATTATAAGTTTCAAATTCATTTTCGTATTTTAATAGAGGCTATGGATTGATGTAACGAACGATAACTCGTACTTCTAAAACAGAAAAAAATGTCAAATTGGACAGATAAAAACAACAAAATTGATGTGTCATACAATAAAACCAATCGTTTCATATGTGTTGAACATCCAGCTTTAGTTCAGAACCATGAAAAGGCATTAAGTACTATTGGGGGAGTAAAAAACTTGGAAAAGGTATAAATGTCACATATTTTCGCGACACTGAAATTAACATTGCCATCCCCTTTGTTATAAGTTATTAACACTAGATTCAGAATAGTATAAATTCTCTTTTTTTCTTAGGACAGTATACCACTGGAACCACCAACCTCCTGCAGTTGCCCTACTCCCTACCCTAGAGCAGCTCAGTGCAGTCATAGTTACTTTGAACATGTCTCACCTAAGTTTTCCAGCCCCCTGTTTTTAACAGTTTTGATATTTTTTTATCCTCTTTTTAACCAACTCTTGGCAATATCCGGTTAACGCCCCCTGGGGGCATTTGCCGTTTAGGTGTGATCTGGGTCATGTAGACGCTTGCCTTCAAAAAGTATAAATAACGCTTTAAAATGCCTGTGAGCAGGAAGGTCACGTGCATAAACTATCAAATGAACCCAGTCAAGAAATATAACAGCATTTAACCCGTTAACATAAACGAAGGCAAAAATCAATATTCTTAAAAATTCAATGTCCAGAAGTAACGTCCGTAAATTTCACGATTTCTGTTTGACATTTTTTACTTTATGCACAATAGCAATCGCGAGAGTCTCGAAATTATTGTGACCCTATTTATCCATATATGGTAGTAACACATAAAACAAGATTTCAAAAGGGTTCACTACGGGAGAAATAGTACCTGTGAATTTACCCAGTTAATAATGAATGATTGTAATGATTTCCTTTGTACAGTGTTCGAAATTAGCAGTAGTCCGATAGCCCCTGACTACTAAATTTCTCCTCGGGCTACCAACTTTTCACAGTAACAAGCCCGACCAGGCTACTGTATTTTCAGAGGCAATATAAACAACTGTTTAGAACAAGTTAATCGTGCTAGTGAAATGTTTTTTGGGCTAGTGAATATTCCAATCTGGTAGTCCAACCAGCCTAGTCGATTCAAATCCTAATTTCTTACACTGTTTGTACACAACATATGTTCATTCCGTAAATTGAATTCACTAACACTATTCACCCAAAAGATTGCAAATCCAATTTTCTTCCCTGAGAAATCTTATCCTTCAGTGACATGCTGTATAATATATATGCAAAAATATTGTAGCTGTCTTATATATACTCTGGTTATCTCACCCGGGGCAGAAAACCAGAGTATATATATAGCGACGGATATAATTCATTCTATATTAAAATGCTACTGAAGGGGAAGTTCTCCCCGGGAAGAGGGTTTTCTTCTGGGGCCTTTATAATTTAAAAATGGGGCTTGGCATTGTTTTGGGGGAAGTATCTGAATGACATTTTACGGAATGAACGTATACATATATGCTAGAAGGTAAATCACCCGGGTGCTATTCCTACCATTACATCTGCATATAAGGAATCTTTCCCGGGTGAGTTGCCTTCTACGGTAAATGTGTTCATTCCGTAAAAAGAAGTTATTAAGACACTTCCCCAAAAAGATTGCCAAGCCCCATTTTCTTAAGCATTGAAGCCCCCTAAGAAAACCCTTTTCCCGGGGAGAACTTCCCCTTCAGTAGCATGTAAGTAATGCTTTATAAATATCACTCGCTATATATATACTCTGGTTATCTCACCCGGGGCAGAAAACCAGAGTATATATATAGCGACGGATATATTTCATTCTATATTAAAATGCTACTGAAGGGGAAGTTCTCCCCGGGAAGAGGGTTTTCTTCGGGGGCCTTTATAATTTAAAAAATGGGGCTTGGCATTGTTTTGGGGGAAGTATCTGAATATATATATTACGGAATGAATGACATTTACAACAAAAAGGCAACTTTCCCGGGACGTTTGCCTACGCTAGTTTATCATAGTCGGAAACTCTCCCGGGGCATTTGCCTTTTGACAATATATATTATGTCGATATTGACCATACTTTCAGCTTTAATAACATTCATTCCGTTAATTATTCTACCAAATGTGACTGGGCATTGTTTTGAAGGAAATGTCTGAAAATACTTTGTTACGGAATGAACCTATATTTAAAACAAAACTTACCCGGGACGAAAATATATGCGTATCGTTGTTTATTTTATATGAATTTCACATAATCCATCAAATAACGCCAAAAAATAAATAAGCTTCCATTACAAAATTAAGATTTAAATCAGTACCTAAAAAGTACTATTAGTTCACATAATGTATCCCTTTTGTTGCCCACGAAATAAAAAAGAAAAACACGACAAAACCGTGCTTTCTCATCCACGTGAAATCCGCTACAACTTATTTATACTTGTCAATTTACTCATTACATGATATAATTATGTTGAACTTCGTGGTGGACGAAATTCAGAAATATTTTAGCTTTTGTATATTATTGGTCCAGCAAGCGTATGACCTTATGTGATCATAATGGTTTTTTATCCAATTATCTAAATAATAATTAACTTTCTAAATTGTATTATTTTACATGGGCGGCGATTTTAGTTCATGGGAGGGGGTTAAGCATCATTTGATTATTTTGAGATTTTAACTTCTATATATATGTATCACGTGACAAATTACAATATGCAAGCGTCTTAATGACACAGATGAAAATAACAATCGCGCACAAACAGAGGTAAAAGAAAGAAGGAAATGCAAATGCCCCCAGGGGGCGTTAACCGGATATTAAACTTTCTTGCCTTTTTGATGCTTATACATGTCTATGTCCCAGCAATAGGTTTGAGTGGAAGATAGATAGATTAAATCATTTACATGGCAATTTAGGGGTGTAACAATACGGCAAAATCCGTATTGCAATATATTGCCATCTTGCAGAAGCGTATTGCAATACGTATTGTTGTGTATATGTATTGATGTAAAGATGGTGTAACATTACATATTATTCATATATGTATAGATTCTAAGTAGAAACTTAATAAAATGTAAGGACTAAATAGAAAGTAATCTAGGAAACAGGGTTCCCCATGGGTCTATTTTAGATTGCACCAACAAATTCGCCAATCAGGAAAAGTTTGGGCAAATGGCACCAAATTTGTAGCCAAGGTTACCTATAACTTAAAAATTATGCCTATCTTTGTTAAGATATGCTAGCAGTTATATATCATCATGATTACAACACATATGATATTTTATTTTATTACAGCTGTTTATTGTGTAAAATAGTCATATAAAAGTGTGGATTTCAAATTCCATTTAAATAAATACACATGACAACATAAATGTAATCAAAATTATCAATTAAAGTTGTATAATAAATGAGCTTGGGAGGCCCTATTTTGCCTATATCAGTTCTTATCTCTGTTATTCACTCTCACTGATACATGTATGCCTGAGGCAAGATCTTTCCAGCTTCCACTGAGTTCTGGTGATCTGCAAATACAAAAGCAAAAGAAAACATTACTGTAAATTAACTTCACCTAAAAAAAATGAAATATTCACCGGTACAAAGTACTTTTTAACAGTGAAGAATATCTTTTATTTTAATAGGTTTTGTGATTAGACTCTTAAGCACTTTACATGCATTGAAATGTAAATATTAACCCTGTGAAAGCAGAAAATCAGTGGCTTTAACTATCATTAGTGAAATCATTATTTTAATTGTCGCCCGATTTAATATTTCAAACTGTTATTTATTTAGTCAATTGACAAGTGGACTTACCTAAACTTTAATGTTTGTCAACCTCACGGGCCATCTTTCATTTCTCTAATTCGCTACTAACATCAGTTGATTACACATGTAATTAATGGTGCTTCAAGTAGGAGTATTAAAGACATAAATTATTCCAATTAACACATTGGCACTTTCATCTCAACATGTTCCCAAAGTGTCACAACTAATCGCTTGTGACCTTTCACATCTGGGCCATTTATGTAATTACGCAGTTGCTTATTAACTTTAAAGTGTACTAGTTCAATGTTGTATATTTTTATTGTATGTTGGTGCCATTAAAATTCACCAATTAAAGATTTTATGAGAAATTTTTTAGAAATAAGAAGGCAATTAATTGAAAATTATGATTTCTGTAAAATATTGGATTTCCGAAAATCGTACTGCTTTACGAAATTAATTTTTTTATACTGCAATATATCGGTATACCGGTAAACCGTTACATTCTTATTGGACATCATGCAAAATGCATCAAATGGCATTATTGGTTTTAATGTTTTATTGTAATATGTTAATCTGACAGAAAATTCCACAGGTGCTGACTTAAAATTAGGTCTGACTACCTGGAAAGGGGGGGGGGGGGCAAGCATACTACAGCATACCTATAATCACTACACTTCTCACCATTTTATCTGAGCAGTAAAGACAAACTTATTCATAGACATTCAGGAGCAGTGCTCCTTATTATATAATGCTATTTTCCAGATATATTCAGATCCAATCAAAAGACTACCGTTACAATGGAGGCCAGAAGATATTTACTGCAAGGCTACATATGGTGATAGGTAAAGTTTTTTAAGCTGCATGCTTCCATGTGAGCCAAAATATCTCAAAAACATCAAACTTCAAAAAAATAATTTAACTGAGCTTTTGAGAAAAGCAAAAAGATTTAAGATAAAAGTAAAAATTTCCATGTTTTGTATGATTAATGACCGTTTTTAGCAGTATTTTCTACCATATTTCTACTGCGTTACTAACACAGTAAGGGTTATTTTTGCATATTTTGACCTCTTTTTGGTAATTTTTATTGGTTGCAAGTGCTGTTTGCAATGTGTAAATTATTTTCTTTGTTCACTTCACAATATTTTAATTTTTAATACATCTTCAAAATTTTATTGAAAATTAACAGGAATCTGGAGGTGTGCTGCTTTAATGACTAGTATAGTTTTAATATTCAGCTGAATTCACCTAAAAAATTTCCCAGAGTGAAGAGTCAGTGGTTTATGAATATTGAAAATTCCTGATTTGTGTTACAGTATGTTAATGAGTTATTTAAAGTACAGATGACTGCGATTTTACATATTTATATGGAGGAAATATTTATTGTTATAGGACTTTTTAAACATATTTATAAATTATTTATTATTTGTATAATTATATAAATGATGTACAGCCACTACATGTACATGGAGTACAAAAGTCAATAGAAGTTATAAATGAATATGGATGCTTCAGAATTGATATTGCCGAAACACTTTTATGAATGATTCGGATGAAAAGTACATTTGATATGTATGATTTATAACCAATGTACATGTATGTTTCAGAACCAATGTTTCGAACCTATTAATGAAAGTTACGAGAAGACGGAGAAAATCAGACGGTCATGAAGAATATAAAGTAGAAATATTGGGTCGTGTGTATACAACGTACAAGTTTCAAGGTAATTCATCGATTTTTATGGACTCGGTTTTGTATACTAAATAAAACATTTATGATTGCTTTATTTGGTGATGAAATTTAGATTTTTGTGCCCCCACTTTAAGGCGGAGGCATTTAGATGTGTTGTCATGTTGTGTCAAATGTAGCTCTAAAAATGCTTGTTTTTTTTCTGTAAACCTGCTGGCCCCAACAGATTCTACCCATGACGTGAATGCAGACATAGGTCAGTCGGCACATATGGAGAATATCCGTTTGACCATGCCTGTAAATAAGCAATTACTTTCAAATTTAAAGGAACACCAGGGCTCAAAACTACCTCACCTGCTAGAGCTAAGAGATGCATAGACTCCAGTTATTTGAAGCCATTTTATTTTGACTGCCTCTTAATACAATCAAACAGGGATATACAATGGCGGCACTTTTGATGCCTTAACCTTTAAAGACAAAACCCTCAGCCATAAGGGGGAAATAGGACTGGTTACAAATTTGCAACTTAAAGTTTCTATTGTATACTGTTATGGATTTGGAATGATAAATTTCACTGGCTTCAGCCCCCTGTAAATTGTACTGTCAAACTCATTCCAGTTTGTGACTCCAATATTCATAATAACGATTTTGAAAATCTGGGACATTTGTCTTTCTAGGACTCTTACCCCTAGTAAAAAATTCATCATTAAATGTTTAAACCCAAAACAATGCATTATTATTGAAATAATGGGGGGGGGGGGTTAAATCTTCAGTGATGTATTTTTCCAGCTTTACATTTTTTTTACAAAATGTTAAGTCACACTGCTAAAATTTATTGTTTTAAAATTTATTGTTTTCATTAAAAGCGCCTGAAGTTTATACATTACCTGCTAAATTGTAATGTTTAATACCAGATCCTAGTATTACAGTGACATTATGTAATGTCAATCAACTTCCGATGAATTAACTATATATTTCAAGATTGACCCCTAATGGTTATGGCATAAGGTGACATGCTATTGCTAAAAAAGATAAAAACATATGGTTTTCCAGTAACTAGTCATGTTCTCGGTAAGATTTTATAGATTTTACGAGGCTATGAGCTAGCATGATGTCATATTATCCCGCCCACTAATTAGCATATTACAGTTTAGTAGCCATCATGGGAACGCAGAGGTATTTTCCTGATGCTTTTGTAAATTTTTAAATGAAATACAATGATTTTTTCATACTTTTTGTTTGTTACAACATCTTTGGCTGATATTTTCATATTGTTTACGTAATTCACCTACTATAAATACGTGTAGGGGCTTAAACAATAAGCGAACCAAATTTATTTTTTCAGCAATGGTAGACTATCAGTATTTACCTATGAAAACGAACAAAGATGGAAGTCATGAAAGTATATACGAGGAAGTTCGTATGAATAAGCTGGTGCCCAGGAAAGAGTACATGAACGCAGACGTGCCGCTCTTCATCCCCCCAGTGATGTTCGCCCGTGTAGATAGACCGTGCGAGTTCCATTACAAACAGGAAATGAAACATAGGCCAGATTATATAAATCCGGATACAGGCAGACCTCCCAATCTAATTGGAACAAGTATGTGTATAATCCGTTAAACCCTTAACACCCTCTACATATCATAAATGGACTAGTCCATCTTTCCATCTGGACATAAGCATTCATCATTGTAAGGGAAATTTCAAAAATAATTTATTTACTTAAATATGTACTGACTGAATACTGAAATGTCTTTTGTAAGGCTCCCACGTTTACAATTTTTTGTAAACGTTTACACGATTGCTAAGAACCGAAACGATACCGTTTAAACGGTGGTAATTCTATGTATTACACTACACAATATATTTGAGTCGACAAATGATGACATACTTTAAATTTTTAATACATGTACAAACAAATAATGTCAAGGGCTCATCACGATTGTGTCGGCACACATTTTCTGCATTGTGTCCCCATTTCGCTCTTTTGAAAGATCAAAAATGTATTATGCCACAGCGATTATTGCATGGTGATGCTGTGCGGAGGGATGTAAACACCCATTTTCCATTTTTAATTTGGAATAAACCAATTTGGATTGATAAAAGCCGTGATTACAGGCAATGATTAAGATATATTTTGTAAGACAATATGGTCATTTCGATTAAACGGTAAAAAATATCGTAAACGTTTAGGAATGAAAATCGAAACGAATCCGTTTAAACGTTTGACCGTGGGGGCCTTATTGAAGACCATAAATTTGTGGAAAAAACCCTTTAAGTCATAAAAGTAAAAATTAAAATACAAGTTAACAAAACACAAGACAGTGATTATAATCTGCCAAGGAAGGTAATCATTGTGAGGAGTACGAACAAAAGTGTGCAAATCTTTGTAATTGAAAACTTTACTTGATCTATTGTTCTTTACCTTATTGTGCACAAAACCTCTAGTAAAGACAATTATATTAAAGATGTCTGTTTTATATTTTACAGTTCGTCAGAGGAGGTCAATATTTACTATATTTGTCAATTTTGGAGACAAGCTTCCTGCAGGCCCTATACCAGAGGCTAAGAAAAGAACTCAGGGAGATTTTGTTGATCCTAAATTAGAGAAAATGCTCATCGAGGTCTGTAGATATGATAATGATCTCAAAATATTTTTTAAATTTCGGAAATTTCTTCCCCATTTCTGTAGTTATTGCCCCTTATGCTCTGTATGTCATCTGGATGTCTGTATGATAAGGTCCCTAGTTGTTCCACAAAACATCTGAATATATCATCCTTTAGTTATCTCCCCTAATGTTCCACCCAACATCTTGATGTTTTTCCCTTTTGTTACCTCCTTTAAATTCAACACCAGATATTCCATTAGTTATCTCCCCTGATGTTTCACACAATTCATGGATATGTATCTCTTAAGAGTTGTCTCCCTTAAGCATTGTGCTGAATGTTTCTGTAATTACCTCCCCTGATTTTCTGATATTTATTTATCACTGTGACTTTTTTTGCGATCAATTGTTAAGAGGATAATTTGTGATATTTCAGTTGTTTTAAGATAAATTGTTTTAATATTTGTTGTTTCAAGATGCACTTGTTTGAAGAGTATTGATTTTAATTTTACATGTAGTTGTTTGAAGGGAAGTTAATTTGATTTTATATCAATTTTAGTTTATAAGTTTTTTATTTGTTTGAAGAGAAATTGTTTTGTTTTCAGTTGTTTGAAGAGAAGTTGTTTTGTTTTCAGTTGTTTGAAGAGAAGTTTTTTTGTTTTCAATTGTTTGAAGAGAAGTTGTTTTGTTTTCAGTTGTTTGAAGAGAAATTGTTCTGTTTTCAGTTGTTTGAAGAGAAGTTGTTTTGTTTTCAGTTGTTTGAAGAGAAGTTGTTTTGTTTTCAGTTGTTTGAAGAGAAGCCACTTTATTTGAAGGTAGAGATGGAGGATAAAACGGGTATCCGTAGTGATAAACTCAAAATATTCCTGCCCGCCATGTGCTTCTATTGGCTTGATGGCCCATGGAGGGGACAGTGGAACAAGTTCGGGTTCGATCCTACAAAAGAGGTGTCAGCTAAAATATACCAAACTATAGACTTTAGAGTAAGACAAAGTAAGTTGCTTTATATGTCTTTTTAAAAGAGCCCCCTGCTTTTGTTTATCTACTTTGTCAAAACATATAGAATTCTTTCCCGCAAAAAAATTTATTGGATTAAAAGGGATCCTCAAATGACCAAATATTCAAGAAATTCAATCTATAGAATCTAATCAAGTATTTACATGTAATAAGCAATTAATGGCTGATTTTGCAATCTGATCAATCACTATAATTATACTGCATTACTATGAAATTTACGTGGATTGTAAGTGCGGTTTGCAATGTGTATATTACTTTCATTGTTCACTTCACAATATTTTACTTTTCAATACATTTTCAAAATTTTCATGAAAATTAACATCTGGAGGCATGCTGCTTTAAAGGCACATAATACCTAAGAAATGAATAATTAAATCAATCATTAAATCAATCATTAAATCAATCATTAAATCAATCAGTAAATGAATCATTAAATTTTATTGATGGAGGGTACACTTTCAGTGTTTTTTTCTCACATTAAATGGGAAGAGGCCTTAGCCTCTTGATTTTGGAAAAAAATATCACTAAAATTGCTAATTTGGGAAGTGTAAAAGCTGGTGTAAAGTAGGATTTTTGGGATTTGGGAAAACTGCATGATTTTAAAGGAAATTTCAATCGAGAATAGGCCTTTTCACTGACTTTGTCCTGATTATTTTGCTTACATTGTGATAGAAAATTTGAAATATGGAAGAATCAAATATAACAATAAAAACGTGTGGCAACAATTCTGTATCAATTGTTCTTGACATTGTAGCCTTCTTTATTAACAATAAGCAGTCCTAGTTATTCTAGTTTAGAGAAATAGGGAAGAAAGTTTGAACAAAATATAAATGACAAAAATTTGTGATGACTTACGGAAGGCCATCTGCAACTATGTAGATCGTTGGTAAATAGATCATTGACCTTGCAGATCCGAGCCCTTGGGATGACAATTTACAGTTCCTAATCAAAAGGAGGACAAGCTCATCATACGAATTTAGGTAAAAAAACAACATTTAAAGGCGGATTATTTTATATTTCAGTACGACCAGGGCAAGTTGATATTAAAGCGAAACGAGACATTTTAAAGTTAAGCCAGTGGAATCAGGTGTATCGGAACCAAAAACATAATGTTACGATCAGCTTGAAATCACTGGAGGATAACGCCAAGGATGAAAAAAGGGAGAAAACTGTTGATAAGGTAAAATAATTGAATTTTTTATTATTCCTGAGGGTCATTTTTTAAGAACGCAACACTGCCCTTCCGTACTTTGGTCGTGCTTTTCCCGGTACTTTTTGCAACTTCATTTATTAACAAAAACTTCCATTTACATTGGAGGTCCTCTAACATGGGGTGGAGTTTAAGTCACTAAGGTCAAGATCATTAATGATTTAATACAAGTTTGCTCATACAGCTTTTATTTACTGAATGATCTCCTTCATATTTGGATGGTTGGAGTTTTCAAGGTCGATGATACTAAAAATAGATATTGACATTTTCTTACATATTTTGCATTTATATTGACAAGTGCAATGTCTAGGATTATTCATCAATTTTAGAGATATGTCTTGTTTGTATGACTAAATAGTGGGCGCACCAAACCTCACCCTGGCACCAGTATAATACTTACACTGCAATACCATACTACAACAACAACAACAAACTTTTATTCGGTGTAAGGCCTCCGGCCAATGCAAACAATATATACAATTACAAACATTTTAATAAAAACTGGTTTTCGGCTTTATATTTGGACAAGAATTTGCGTGTATTATCATATTTTATTTACTACTGAAATTATTTTACTTTCATAAATTTTTTATTTCAGTTCTGTTTAATTCATATGATAGACATACCTAGCAAACATTCTTTTTTCACAGAAAATCTTTTAATTCGCAAAATTAACAAAATGTTATGACTTATAAATGAAAAAAAAAATATGAAATTTTTTGAATTCTTATTGTTTTACATTGAATGAAGAAGTTTGACATTGTCTGTCACTAAACTTTTATTCCAGGAGTTGTATTACAAGTTTAGACAAGACACTGTGCCGCCTCATCGTATGATATATTACCCTGTGTGCTACGTAGAGGTGGACGAGGTGCAGGAATTACTGCATTCTAATGATGGCAAGGTAAATATTGACCTTAGTCTATAATGATTTTCTGCCTGTTTCTGTCGTTGGTTTGAAATCCGTAACAGACTTAAGATTTTTAATGTGAGAATGTCGTGAAGCTAACTTATGGTGTTGGTTGTACTGGAGATAATACTGAGGTTTTCCAACAATTTTAAAGCTTAATCTTGGATATTGAGCCATAAGGTTATTTTTCTGTCATCGTTGATTCATAAATCATGCAGGATTAGTTGTCGGTTACTTGCAGAGATTTGGGTAATAATAATATACTGGTTAGTTATCCAGGAAAAGTGGTTAGGTGGAATGACCAATGTAATATGATAAAAAGTATGTTAAAATGGGTGTTAAATCCAAAACAGACAAACATAAAGCTTTGATGCCACATTTCTTTTACTGTGTCAGTCTGACACGTTTTACCTTTTGGCATTTGTCGGTCAGTCCCATTTAATGGTCTGAAGTTATATGCAGAAAAAATGTTTTGAAAACTTAGTTAAAACTTAAAATTCATGTGGTTACTGTGAATTTCTGATACTTCTGTGAGAAACACAAGAGTTATGACCCCTTATATCATTTACGAATGTCAAAACTCCACACCTCAAAATTTTATAGACTTGACAAAACACCACACATTAGTTTTATACATGTATGGTTTTGTCAGTCTTCCATTATTTATGCTTGCTACCATTTCCTGCCATGAGTTTTTGTATTCCCCTTAATATATTCTTTTCTCTAAATTATCTCTCTAAAGCTTTATATCTGCTGGCAATAGTTTAACCAGATCTTGTATTTAAAATTCATGTCATTTGAAAATCTTATATAGCATTGGTATTATATAACTGATATAGCAGCTACTGCAGTACTATATTCAATACAGTACATCTAAGATTTTTGTGCACCCAACACTGATAGGGGATTTCGATTTTCCCATGTTTGTTCATCACCATTCCCTACTTTGTTTCTGTAGACTAATTCATTGTATTGTGTTGTGGATAAAACCATACTTGTCAGCATGTGAACTTTTGCACTGGGATATTTTTACACAAATTTATAGGAAATTGGCAGAGTTATACTGTCTGATTAAGCAAAAAAATAGTATTCTAAGATTTTTTTTATGCATAACTAAAAAACTAAAATAAAACTAAAGCCAAGGAACGTTCTAAGAATATCTGTTGTCTTGTGAATTTAAGCACCTTGGTAATTTGTCACAAATTTATTATGTAATATCCCATTTATGACCCTGATTTAGCAAAACTTATTCAAATTGATTTTTATATACCTGAAGAATCTTAAGGACATATTATAGTATGGTGTTCTCTGTACATTCACGCTACTGAAAAGAAAAAGGGGTCCATCGAACAACAGATTTTTTGTAACAAAAGAAGAAAGGGCCAATGACTCTCTATTAAACGAAAGAAAATAACAAAAGAAATTACCCCTTATAAAAATTTGGTTGTATGGTAGTCTGTCTGTCTGTCTATCCATCCGTCTGTAAACAATTGGAAAAATCATATGGCATACATAAATTTACTGGAATTGATTGGGTTTTTTCTGTCCTCCTTTCATTTAGTATTAAAGCTTTATGACAAAAGTTGGTGCTTAGTATCTTGCTGTACCAGTTGAAAAATATACCATACAGCTCATTGTGTTGGCATTCTGATTGTTTCAAGGGGGGTAACTACAATGCTGCATTTGAATTACAAGAAAACAACAGTTGTTTCCCTTTGAACTACTTGGAGAACATAATTTGAAAAAATTCTGGTTTTGAAATTCTGAAGATTTTTAAATACAGTTTTGAAATTTTAAAATATGTCTGTTGATCTGTGTTGGATTATTTATATATTAAGGTTATTATATAGTTTTGGCCCAAGTCCTCTTTATACAGTACAGTCATTGTTCTTTGTCACCTCTCTGTATATGCATGTAAGTTAGAACAGTGATTCAGCCAAACACGTGCATTAAGACTTTATTTGTCAAACTTCTCATAATAGACCAAAATCCCTGGTAAAATGCATATAGGGCTTTTTTCACAGGTATGGAAAAGGCCTTTCATTTAAATTTAGTTGAAATTGACAAAGTATTTTTGCTTAACTGGTAGAAAAACTGTTTTATAAATTGAATTTAACCCTTTCCCCCATGAGCATATTGTGAAAAATGGCCATTTTCACAGAAAAGCCTCCTCTCACAAGTTCAAACTGCTATGAAACTATGAAAAATGCTTCAATACTAATCAAACTTGGCACAAATGTTGACTGGACCATTGCCTTTGTAACGACATGCTCAGTCTTAAATTTCCTGTTACCATGGCAACGAGGGGACATCTCAAAATTGCCAAAAATCACTTTTTTGCCTCGATTTTTTCCATCAAAATTTATTTCAAAGTGCTGCAACTTCTCAAGGGATTGAGATAGAGTCAAAGGCTTTTCAGCGTTGGTTACACGTTATCTTATGATCGACCTGGGGTCATTTAAAGCCTCTCACAAGTCCAAAATTTTCTTGGCGATGAGGGGGACTCCGCCCCCCTTCAAACCCGCCAAACAGAAGGGGGCACATCCCCCTTCTGGAAACCCCCTGATGTAATATTTGGATGGGGGACGGCGCCGAAAAAATGGTCAATTTTTTTAACAACATTTCTCAAACGAAAAACAGTGTTTGGGGCCTAAATAGGGCATTTTTTCACTGTTTGAGGCCTCAAAAGGGGGGGGGGGGGCAAAAAGCCGTCGAAACACGCTTATATAAGGGAAAAGGTTAACAAACAACTATATGATTTTAAAGATTTTTCAGTCTTTAAAACAGTCCATGCTTTAGAAAGAAAAAACACCTTGGTTTTGGGTGAGCACTTTTCTTCAAAGACCATATGAGATTTCCTTAAATTGGACTTAATTCATTGTAATGGCTGTATTTATCAGTAACATTTTTGTACAGGTAAAATATGAAAGTTAAAAATTAAGAAGACCAACAACACAAAAAGCATGCACCAGATAATCAAGAAATTGTCATGAATTATTTCCCTTTGATTATTTAAACAAGCATTCGAATATTTGTTGTTGACATATTTTTGTGTGGAAAAATTTCTTCTTTTTCATTTTATGGTATGGCAGATTATGATTTATACATATTTTATAAACTTTACATGTCCGTCTATCCCAACCTCCCCCCCCACCCTTGCGAGACAGAATAAAACTGTCTCGAATAAGTTTGCATTAATGAACACAGACACTAGTGGAATTATTGATCAGGTCTTTCTTATATAACCAATAGACTGATTGGCAGACGTGAAAAACTTATCTATTAATCATGGCTCTAGAAGCAGACGTGAATTTGTTTTTTTTATTTTCTGAACAATTGGCTGTCGATAATGAAGTAACAGACGTAAAAAAATAACTACGATAACTCTTTGAATGCTACAATCAATAAAGAAATTTCCTATTCCAAAATTGTGTAGCCAGGTCAACTTGTACATGACTGTTGGGCATTGTAATGGAATTCTTATTCTGCTAGCTGGCAATTTTTGGCAATTTGATGTTACATTATTCACGGTGCTGTTATTATACTATCAAGCACTGAGAATAGTCAAGCACACTGTCCTGTTGACGGCTCTTGTTATCTTTATTTGTGATTCCATAAATAAACAGTGGGTCTTTTGGTCCATGGGTCAGAAGCTGTGATTAAGCAGGCAGCTGTAGAGGCCAGTCAGACTGCAGGGCTGTTTCAGGCTGTCAGACTGTAGGACTATTTAAGACTGTCAGACTGCAGGGCTGTTTCCGGCTGTCAGACTACAGGGCTGTTTCCGGCTGTCAGACTGCAGGGCTGTTTCCGGCTGTCAGACTGTAGGACTATTTAAGACTGTCAGACTGCAGGGCTGTTTCAGGCTGTCAGACTGCAGGGCTGTTTCAGGCTGTCAGACTGCAGGGCTGTTTCAGGCTGTCAGACTGCAGGGCTGTTTCAGGCTATCAGACTGCAGGGCTGTTTCAGGCAGTCAGACTGCAGGGCTGTTTCCGGCTGTCAGACTGCAGGGCTGTTTCCGGCTGTCAGACTGCAGGGCTGTTTTCCGTCTGTCAGACTGTAGGACTATTTAAGACTGTCAGACTGCAGGGCTGTTTTAGACTGTAAGACTGCAGGGCTGTTTTAGGCTGTCAGACTGCAGGGTTATTTAGGGCTGTCAAACTTTCGGACTATTTAAGGCTGTCAGACTGCAGGGCTGTTTCCGGCTGTCAGACTGTAGGACTTTAAGGCTGTCAGACTGCAGGGCTGTTTTAGACTGTAAGACTGCAGGGCTGTTTTTAGGCTGTCAGACTGCAGGGTTATTTAGGGCTGTCAAACTTTCGGACTATTTAAGACTGTCAGACTGCAGGGCTGTTTCCGGCTGTCAGACTGCAGGGCTGTTTCCGGCTGTCAGACTGCAGGGCTGTTTCCGGCTGTCAGACTGTTGGGCTGTTTAAGACTGTCAGACTGCAGGGCTGTTTCAGGCTGTCAGACTGCAGGGCTGTTTCCGGCTGTCAGACTGTAGGACTATTTAAGGCTGTCAGACTGCAGGGCTGTTTTAGACTGTAAGACTGCAGGGCTGTTTTAGGCTGTCAGACTGCAGGGTTATTTAGGGCTGTCAAACTTTCGGACTATTTAAGGCTGTCAGACTGCAGGGCTGTTTCAGGCTGTCAGACTGCAGGGTTATTAATTTTAAGGCTGTCAGACTGCAGGGCTGTAGGACTGCAGGGCTATTTCAGGCTGTTGGACTGCAGGGATATTTCAGGCTATCAGACTGTAGGGCTATTTCAGGGTTGTAGGACTGCAGGGCTATTTCAGGCGGTCAGATTGCAGGGCCTTTCAGGCTGTTAGACTGCAGGGCATTTCAGGCTGTCAGACTGCAGGTCTGTTTCAGGCTGTCAGACTGAGGGCTATTTCAGGCTGTAAAACTACAGGGCTATTTCAGGCTGGCCTAGATCTATTCTGGTTACACAGGTCTGTCATTATGATATAATCTTTGTCCCTAAGCATGCAGAGGTGAAATGCCAACAAAAAAGCAGCCATCATGTTGTCCTTGAAACCTTACAAAACAAATAGCGTAAACGAAAATTAAATAAATATTCAAGTTTTAAAATTAATGTTCTCATGTAAAGATGGTTGTATATAACGTACACACTGAGTCTTTAACAATGAGGTTTTTGTTCTGTTTTTTTCACGTTTGTTTTGAATGTTTTATGCATCTCATGACTTGTGTTATAAAATGTCAGACGGAACAGAAATTTAGAACATGCGATGTTACGTGAAAAGTACATGTGGCATTAAAAATGAAACAAAAATAAGTACCTTTAAGTAATCATATAAATACATAACAAATTACCTGTCTTGACACTTCTGTACTTAAAAAAAAATTGACAATGATGAAAAATTGTGTTTGGGTTTTTTTGGTTGTTTTTTTTGTTCTTTTTTCTCCTCAATTTTATTGTTACATTTTTAGAACATGTTACATAAAAGTACATGTGGCATTAAAATGTAACAAAAATGAGTTCCTTTTAATCATATAAATACATAAAAAGTTATCAGTTTTGACACTTATTTAATAAAAGAAAAAAATGTTTTTTAAACATGAAAAAGTGTTGTTGTTTTTTTTGTCTTTTGTATATTTTTTTTTTTAGTTTTATTTTTGATTTTTTCATTATTTTTAATGGTGACTACACACTTGGTAAAATTTAGGTTTGCACACTTATATTGAATTCTTCCTGTAGAAAACCCCTCCAACCCCGCAAAATTGATGCAGACAAAAGGTATTTGAAGTACCATTAAAAGCCCTTGGGGGGGTTGTAAACGTGGGAAAATTTTCGAAAATATCCCGGGTTTTATTATCATTTCTTTATTTAAAATGTTTTTATCTACTTAGCGTACTGAAAATTTGTGATAATTTTTTTATTGTGGGCGGACTTTAACTACCCGTTTTTTTAGGTCCAATTTGGGGACATGGTAACCCTTTTAGATAACAAAAGTTTGTCACAAACAAACCCCCTAACCCGTTTTTAAAGTATATAATGAATTTGTCAAACTTTGAATTTTGGTACAGTCCATTCAAAATATGAAATTTGAGCTACCATTATAGAAAGAGTCTCGTAAGACTACAGTTATCTTTGATGCGGCCTTCAGTTATTATTTCCTGTAGGAAAAACAATTCTGTTTAGTTTCAATAGAGTACAAATGTACTTCTTTTCACTGTTAAGCATTCTTCAAAACAGCGCCCTAGAGCTACTTATAAGGTGTTTCATGATGTTTGTAGATCAGGAAACAAATAGACTGCTTTACTAATTCAAATTTAGAGAGCAGATCTGTGGTATATAAGGGTTTCTTATCTTCTCTGTATTTTATCATTGGCAAATTGCATTTTCCGCCATTATAAGTTCTTTTGATTTGACAATTATGTGTTACATGTTTTCTTTCAGCAGATTCCTCCATCTTCAACTTTCTCCCCTGCCAGTGTTTTGCCGTCTGCTAGTCATGTGGCACCATATGTACAGTAGACCTTACTTACCAATGTTTTGTTGTTTTTTTTTACGTTCTTGAAATGGTTCTGATTATCTAGTCAATTTGAGAAATTATGTTTATTACGAACAAA
>NW_026865905.1:0-13323 GCF_026571515.1 Ruditapes philippinarum
AGTGAATTTAGTTCTTTGTCTTTAAACCGGGACAACAAAAGGTCGAATTTTTTTAGGTGGGAAAGCTCCCATCTATGGGTTAAAAATCTACAGCTTTTTGTTTCGGTCCCCATTATTCAAACTTGCAGCAAAAATCATACATTTATTAAAAAGTTCTCAGTAACCCGGTTTTTTTTGGTAGAAAGGTTGCTATTTTTGAATGTTGAATGGTCAGTAATAGGTTATACTGTCTGTGTTTTATATGTTAAAAAATTTCTGAATAAAAGGGGATGGTCTCTCAGGTGTATCAACTCTCCTGTAGTTCTGTAAGCTGTAGCTGATTTCGCGCCCTTTTGGAATCAAAAAAAAAATATTTAAACCCTGGATTTCTTTTTTGTCAATCATGTCCCAACCATTGAATCTTACCAATTTATTGTAAAATTTTCTTTTCTAACACGTGAAATCGTGCTTTAACTTAGCAATATCATCTCTGTTTGTGTTTGTACAAGAAGATAACGTGTCCATATTGGTCACTTAATAATTTCTGACTATTTTCAATCTGTTCGATCTTTTGATCCATACATACTATTAAGCCGTACCGTTATAGCGTCCACTGATGATTGAATGGAATTCAGTTGACCCAGTTTAAGTGTCCATTTTCTCGAGGCGAAATAAAATATTTTGAAGGACATCCCCCTGATTATTCTGCTGGGAATGCAATGGCGAAACTGGACTTTGATTCGTGTACGTGGAGAGTAAGGATAGACTGGGGGAGCTATATAGTTATTAGTTCCTGCAACATTGTTCAAGTGAGATTGCGATCCAGTATTTTGATTTGGGGGTTTGTGGATACATTTGTTGACTAGACGCCATCTTTGTTGACTTTTTTACCTGACGCGCTTTCTGTTGGTTGGCGAGATTATGTTTTTTCCTCTTTTTCCCATTACATACTCACGCAAATTTCAGTGGGTAGCTGTACTGGTATCTTGTATGACGATAAATCAAATTCAGATCGTATTAATTCGGGGCTAAAGACATAGAATATGTATTTATTTTCCTCGGCTCAAAATTTTCAACCGCCATATTACACGCATGCTTTTAAGATATAAACTATGTTATCATTATCAACCAGTGTTTATCAAAAACATAATTTCGGAAAAATTAACAACAAAACATTTTGTTTTGGCATATATATAAAGTAAATATAAAGTGTTTATTTCGGTAAAAAAAAACGTTTAATTATTGAAAATAAATAATAATAGGTAATCACTTGGATTAAAGGATTCTTTTTACATACTGAACTCTTATCAAAAACAATAAAAAGTAGGGGAGACCGGAAGAATTAGTAACGATTCGCCACAATAACGATTCGCCACATAACGATTCGGCACAGTCAAATAACGATTCGCCACAGTTAAATAACGATTCACCACAGTATGATTATAATAATAATTTTCTTAGTTTAACTAGTCCTAGTTCGATCAGTTATATGAACATTTTTTTAATAATTCGACAAGGACAATAATAATGTTTCTTAATATAGGCCTAAGTAATGTGAAGTATTGGCCCCCAGCGCAGATTTTCAATTTGAAGCATTTTGTCACGGATTTGTATGTGATATAAATCTGTGATTTTGTTAACAATACAACAATACATTCTTTTATAATTATGTTTTTTATATTCGGTGTACCTGAGACATTTTCCAATCTATTCCTGTCATATTACTCTTAATTTAGCAGGTAAGACGTTATTGATGCCATTTTACGAGGTAACGACGAATTCGTGAATGAAGCACTGAAGCAACGGCGGTTATGTCATTAAAAGTAGCTAAATTTCATTTTACCAGCTTCTTTCTATTGTTATTCGACACTTGTAGTTTGACAAATGTCTTAGACCTGAATACAGAATATGAAAACATAATGTTTTAAATGTGTTAAATGTACATATTTATTTGACGAAAACACAAAAGTCTCCAAACATTTGTACGTCAAAACGGTCTTTCTCATTAAAGAAGTAAACATATTCCAGAAAAAAATGTAATGCTGGTTAAAATATATTTTAGCAGCCGTATGCGCTAATTCATTTCTTAAAATTTGATTTAGAATCAAATATTTGGTTCATTTCCTTAAGTATGTTATTAGTTTGGGTAATAGCATTGCACATTTACGTTATTTGCACATTTTTGCGATACTGGATATGCACGGTGATATATGTCATTGTATGTTTTATTAGTACATATTCATCTCAAATATTTAAAAAAAAAATGGGTTTTGCAAGGAAATGTGTGTTTTGAAAAATTAATAAACGATTATTTATTAAGGAACGCATAAACATTTGTCACACCTTTAATTTAAACAAGCCAATTATCTTAGGATTATTGTAGAAATATTTAATTGACACTGAACATGTACTACCTTTAATTTATGAAATTTCTACATTTAAATTTTAGCAAATTTGACGATTTAAAAACACAGCAAAAATAGTTAAAAGGAGGTCTACTAGTTTTTTGTCACTTTGTCTTTGTTAACAATGAGTTTTGTAATGTTGGTGATAAAATATACATGTTCGTTTTCATGTGGTTTTTTTTTTCAATATAAAAGCTGCATGTATTTAGTATAATTTTCCAGGTTATATTATTTAAAAATGTTAACAAATTTACAATGTGTTTTGTTATTTTGGTAATAAATTATGTTCGTTTTCATGTGTTTTTATTCAATAAAAACTGTACTTAGTATAATTTTCCAGGTTGTATATTATGAACAAAATTTATTGTTAACTAATTTACAATGTGTTTTGTAATTTTAGAAATGAAGTATGTTTATTTTAATGTATTTTTATTCAATAAAATAAATCCAGGTTTTATCACTAACAAATCACTGTGTAATGTAATTTTGGTAATAAAATATGTTTGTTTTACTGTGTTTTTATTCAATAAAAGCCGTTTTTAGTATAATTTTCAGCATTAATAAATGTAATTTACGAATGAAATATAAAAGGGAAAGAGGGTTTCAAAGACAGTTTTAATATAGGTGTGAAAAAGTTTGTATTTTCAACATGTGGCGAATCGTTATTTAACTGTGGCAAATCGTTATTACTCTGTGGCGAATCGTTATGTGACGAATCGTTAATGTGGCGAATCGTTACATTACCGACCGGAATACTTTAGGACACGGCATTGAGGAAATGTTTTCATTTTTATCTCAGTTATACATAACATAATATAACTTGACATAACATAACTTTTATTCAACAATAAAATAGTAACAACAAATTCATAGTCGATTTACAGTGCAAAGTGAGACATAGGATTTCATAACCTAGAAGTACATACATTTATACATATATATTTCGAACTGAGAAGTTCTCTGCCTGAGGAATGCCAATCACATAAGAATAATATATGATAGCATTCATACTAATATTTAGATAACAAAATCAGTGTGCATAATAATCAGAAATGTATTTAGGGAGAGAACTCTGCAAGTGTGAATATACTATTTTTGTACGAATCGTTTCCCTTCCCTGGCAAAATTGAATATCTATGCGTGAAACGTGTGCCCAACTAGTATCGGGAAATATAATGTGCAGCTATTACAATTAATTTTTTTAATAACTTTATCTAAAGCCATACAGAGCGTATGTAAGGACTTAAATTCATATAATGATTTATTCTGGGGCATGTTGACGAAAACAGATCAAAAAAATAAGGTCTTTTAAGATATGAAACATTACTGTATTTCGACATAATCGCTCAGCCTTTCGAAAATTTCGAAACTAAAGACCGACAATATAGACCTATGGTGATTTAACATGTTACTATATATTAACAGCTTATTGCTAAGATTACAACTAGCTTGACACATGTTTCACTACATAAGATTAAGTCACATACAAAAACATGTATGCATGTTTAATGTAACATTATTATAAGGCATGTAAAAAAACAATTACAGTGTACAACATAACAAATTCAAAAGCATGTCACAAATAAGCTATATAAGATATATCTTTAGATAATACAATAAATTTATACAAAGACGTTCTTTAAATGCACAAAATAAAAAGTGTGCTACAACTTTTGCAATGTTCGTGTTTGTATGGCTTATTTGTTAATTTCGAAATTAAAATGATTGTCATATCAGCATAAAATTATCACATTATCAAGAATCCTCAAACCAAATAGGATTAAAAAAGGGAAGGTTAAAAAAAGTTATTTACCAATACCATCAACTGTATAATAATGATTTGTGATATACTTATAGATAATTTCAAAAAATGACTATTTTTCTAATGTATTCTGGAATGTCTAACTGAAAGATGTTTATAGAATAATTAACATTATCCCGACAATTGAGTATATTTCCAATATAGGGGAAACAAAAAATTGTTAAGCATCTTTAAAAATAGAACATTGAACAAGGAATGACCAACATAAAACAAATACACAAGTGAAGCTGATACGCATATGTATCATGTAACTGAACATCTTATTGGCATATGAATGGTATTCTGAAAATGGACGTTTAAAATTATAAAGGTAAACAAAGTAAAGGAAATAATAATTAATTTAATGAGCATTTTGAACAACATTCTTTCAAATCATAGAATTATAGCTATATTAAAGATATACTATGCTCATCATTAAGTAAATATTTTTAATAGCAAAAATGTATTGAAATCTATGAAATTCTTGCTTTAATTGTCTAGTTTGAAAAAAGAATGAATGTAAAATGAAAAGCTGCATTCCCTATTGCAGGTCAAGTACGTTTGATCACTATATATTCATAGTTTGACCATCTATAGTGTGTAGAGTTTTAAACACCACATACCTACATGTTTATTTTATATATTCAAAGATACTGTGTATCAATTATCAATATTTTCTAATATCACATTTGAACATAGTATTATCTTATTTTTTCAATATGACAATTTTTAGAATTTAATGAATTTTCTTTTAAACATATGAGATATAAACATATGAGAGTTTGAAGATACGGATTAAACCTAGGGGCCATCGTATCTACGATGCCCCATAAATTATCCATTTTCTGGTTATAAACTATAGTGTCGCTAGCATTTTGCCGAACAGTTCATTTATAAGTAATTTACGTTCTTTTTCGTCGACGCCTACTTTTTTTTATCAGATATTCTTTAACATTTTGCCGAAGATGCCGTGTACAGATTACTTGGGTCGCACCAACAATGGACCTTTTTAGACTCTTCCGTAACGCAGTCTCGTCGTCTGATCCTATTATTAATTTATCTAATTCCGCGTCACTGAATTTCGAGGCCACATTAGAGAAAAATACATTAAAAGTTTCGAAGTCAGATTTTCTATGTAAAAATGAAGGTCCTAAGAATATTGGTGGTGCGCCTGTATCACACCTAACCACAGACAAGTTTTTAAATACGGTTGTAGTCAAAAATAACACCAAGTATAGATCCGTTTTCTTTACAACAAAATCTTTTAATGTCCTGAATCTGCTCATCCGTGTAAAGAACAACGGATGGCCCAGGCGGTGAATGTATCACTGACCTAATGAAGCTATGTCCCAAGTAAACTTTATTTTCAATGTTTAATATGTGATCAGCAATGTTTCGTAGGTGTAGATTGTCCTTTTCATTTCTAGCTTTACGATTTTCACTATATTTCATGTTCTGCATTTGTTTCAAGTTCCTAGGCAATTCGTGGATATCATTGCCGTTGTTCAGATGGTCATGTACATTTTTTGCGCTGTCTGTTTTTAGCATCGCCTTTGCTTTTACTTTCAGAGCTGGCTTTGCTCGAATGTAGGGTTGGAAATTGTTCTTAGATTTAGTTAATCCATGCACCCTTCTGTCTGGGAAACGTCCTGAATACTCATAGATGACACAGTTTGTACGTAAGTCTTCATAGCCAGATGGAACATTTCCAATCCACGAGATACGTCGTTTGTATTCAGCACTTGCTTTAAGTTTGTTATATGACCTATTGATCACAAGTAAGTCCTTAGCCTGTGGTTGAGGGCTCAATATTTCAAAATTTTTTCCGGGTTTTTCTACACAAAACTGTCCATGTCTTTTTGTAAGAAACAAAAGCTTTCCATCAGAAGGCAAGTAGTATTGTGCTGGAGCTTTTTGCCCATGCACCACAATCGTCCCAGAACTCACGTTTTAAACCTGCGCGTTCACGTTTGTCCATATTCACTTGACACCCATAACTGAACTGAACATATTTAATCATATTAGGTATTTTAATATAGTAACTTGGAATATATCGTTTTCGTATTCCTTGAATACGTCACACTACAAAATGAAATGATATTCATCCTCCAATGTTCTCTTTTCACAAATTTCGCAAAGCATTACCAGTTAGTCTTTCAAATGCATTTATTTTATGCTAACCATTGAAACACTGGGTATTATTTGTGAAATAAAATCCATATTACGCATAGTAATTATCACTCACACCATGATATGTGCCCAACTTGTTAGGTGTACGTGTAATGTTTAATCCGTATATTTGTAAGTTTACATAAAATGTAAGTGCTGCATTTTGTTCATTATAGCACATTTCTCATTTAAAACATCATTATTTCTCTAAAATAGTTAAATCTAACGCCGCAATGAAACTCGCATTATTTTAGTTTGCAGCGTTAGCTGTTCAACGTCTGACGTCTATTTTACGTGCGCTTATTTCGCGCGCTTTGATAAAAACACTAGGTAACCTTTTTTTTCACATTTAAGGCATTAGATAAAAAGAAAATGGGTTTGTAAATATGTTAATTTCTCTCAAACCTTACAAATATTCACTATTTATTGGACAGATTTATAGATTAATGTACGTTCTCATCACGCAAGTCTTCAATTTACAATCCACTTTTCACCAGTTTCCATATACTTCACGATATTGTGTTTTTAAGTTGAATGAAAATAAATAATTATTATCTGAAATTAGGGTAAACACAAATCATGTTTATTATATAAAATATAGACCCATTGGAAGGGACGAAATACCGTTTCGACTGGTTTCAATCCACTTTACGCCACAGATATTATTTGTGACGCCATGGATATTATTTGATACGCCACGGAAATTATTTGTACATAAAGCTCGTTCATTAAGAAAATTGAAAATAAAAAGACAGAAAGGTAGAACTCTGGAAGAAATATATATAAAAGTGCACTTTAAATAATTAAGTATGAAGACATTGACATATTTTTATTATTATATATCGTGAATGTACATCGGATACATGTTTACATTCCCTTTTTACTTTTTCAACACATTAAACCCCACAGAAATATCAGTATAATAGGTATGTAGTTAAATATTGAAAGAGTTTGTCGATTTGACGCCAGATACCAGTTTTTCCCCCACTTTACGCCGGTAGTCATTTACTTTACGCCACTTTACGCCTCTTTACGCCACTTTACGTATTTTAGGCACACCGCAATCACTCTTCAACACTAATGCGAAATTTCGCAACTCATTTTCTTTCATAGATGCAAGACCAAGTTTATGGCACGAAATTAGTTGTTTCATTGTAATATATGACGTGCATCGTTCTTAATTTAACACTGCTTTGTAAGACGATGATTTGCCTTTTCCGTACCAGTTGATATAAGGAATCTAAGAATTGGGTCATTTCATATAATTATAAATACAAACTCGTATAGTGATCTTATACAGCTTGATAAGGTTTGTTATAATGTTATAACACTTTCTAGGACTGGTTAAATGCAGTTGTATTTAAAAAATACAACTCGGTATCGTTGTAACAAAAATGATAACAAAAAAAACAGGAAAAAATATATTATTTTTATACTGTGCAAGGTAAATAATGATGTTTTAGAAGCGTATAATACATCTGATATGATTCAGTCTTTTATTATAAATTCAAAATTCCTCATCAGCTCACTCAAGAAGAATGATCGAAACACAATAAAACGAAATAAAAATTCGAGATTAGAGAGTGTTTCGTTAATCTTATAGCTTCTTACTCAATCGTACTAAATAAATTAGTGTAAACTAACTGAATATTTTTTTTATATAAAAATTACAAGCTTTCAGATCGCACATATGAAATGCTATCATTTATCAACACTTACAAGTTATACAAAATCATTATATATACGTTATTGTCTTGTTTATATTTTCAAGCTTATAGATTCAATAAATATAAGAAATTGAAAACAAACGTGATAAATCCAAACCTCAGAAACGTTTAAGTCATATTTTTGTTTTGTTATGAAGTTAGAATATTGATCACATGGTATACAAGAAGACAATACAACAGTTGTTTCCATTCCAATAGCAAACAGTGTTATTACACCTTGCTAATTAGCCTTCTTTCCTTGAGCTACACCTTTTCCGACAATAGGTCCATCTTGATTCAGAAGTAAAGCTGGCCATACTACATAATCAATATGTGATCCGCGTGTTGTGTATTCCTTGTAAATCTCTTTCCTGAACTCTTCATTTGGTTTAAACTCTGCAAAGGTCATAGGTGGTGACTGCACAACCATCATCCATCCAAGCAGGAGGCACTTCCGGATAAACGGTTTTAAATCGTGTATACACTCTTCATTCCAGCTTGCGGATATGTATGCCTATTTACAAATAAGAAACTATTGAAAAAACACCAGAGCGCATTAATCTTTCATTTTCATTGTTGTCATATACGAGGGGTTATCCAAAAATTCGTGGACTTTTTAAATATCTTTTTAACAGCAACGTGTATTGTAATGAAATTTTATCAGCATACATTGTAGAATATTATCAACACATTTTGAAAGAAACAGTCAGTTGTGTCCATTAATAATGATTTCATGTTGCTTTTAAATAAGCACATACACGGCACCCGGCGCACGGTAGAAAAACACAGTAAGTCATCGTATATTTTTGCTAAAAACACTAAAAAAATAACGTAGAAAACCCGCTGAACATCGCATGTTTCTTCTATGATGTCATTTAAGTAATTCTTTAAAATAATGGACGTCATTTTACGTTTATTTTTGTTGATATCGCTAGAAACGCCAGACGCCTTTATTGTTTACAACTGGAAAATGACGGACACGCGGTAATTAGAAAATCGCAAGATCATATAACGATCATAAATTTTTGTTGTAATTTGGGGCTTACACCTTTAAAAACATTTCATAAAAATCAGCAGACGAACAGAGAAAAGAAAATTTCACAATCATTAGTGTTAAAGTGGCAAAATAAATTTAGTGATTGACATTACTTTGAGAAGCAGTAACCGTCATTGACTGCGTAACGTTGAAGCACAAGTTGTACGTTAATATTATGACGTTGACGTCAATAACTTTTTGGAGTGCGCCGCTGTCGCCGACATGTGTTTATGTAAAATTAAATATTGTTGGAATGTAAAAAGCTACTCACATGAATTTTTCTGTGTTAATTTGTTATTAATTCTTCTAGGCAGTGTAAGAATTTCAAATTAATATCTCAAATACATTTTACGCAACAAAGAAAGTCCACGAATTTTTGGATAACCCCTCGTATGTTTTTTCAAAATCATTGTAACTAATGAGAATCAAACCTTAACCAAAATTTAGTTCCTTTTGGAAAATGATGCTTACGTAGGATTTGTAAAAGAGCTATTACATGTAGTTTATATAAATGTTTAAGAAAAGATATGTTTTTAATTATAAATAACATATGTATTTGAAGTTTACTTGAATAACTATTCTTATGATAATCTTAAAGACCTTTTCAACAAGTGGCACCATGGATACAGCGACTTCCTTTCTAAATTTTCTCAACTGGTTGGCAATTGCGTCATCGGACGATTTTGGCTTTTATGTCAAATGATAAAAAAGAAATAGAATTAGTCTGCAATTATAGCAAAAACATCACTCAATCATAAAAAATACAGGTATACACATACGTAATTTTCCAGTATTATCCTAGATGGAAATGTTGTTTATTTTTTGTCTAAATTAAACCAGCCTAAGTGTTTCATCTTTAATAAATCAATTGAAAGGCGACGGTTGTGTGATTGCTATCTAAAATAAACATTTACATCACAGTTTCACATTGTGGTTCTTAAATCACAATTTAGCTGTACACTTGAATAAAACGTGTGCACGTAATTTTAATGGTTTATCTATGCATGTTATTTTAACATACCTTCGCAATTGTTTGATACTTAGTATTAGCGTTTGCTTCACTATTGTCTTTTGGCTTCCACTTGTTTTGTAGGAAAATATCTTCCGGATCAGGAAGTGTTTTGCGACCAATTATACCCCAATGTTCTGCCTAAAGTTACGTGTAATAGTATGACACCACAAGTAATTATGAATAGAAAAAATCAATTTGTCAAAGGTATAAATAATTTTCATTTTTATAATTATTTAGCAGGTATATATCTAAATATTTTCCGAAACACATTATTTATTTCAATATATTATTCAATATTTCAATAACTTGACTCTTTGTTTTGAGAGTATTATACCTTTTCATACTTTATTGAAACTACAAGTATTTCATTTAGTATGTTATGGTATTGTTATTTTGAATGCAGTTATGTCTATTTATCTTAAATATTTAGACTTAAAAACTGTATTTAATATCAAAATATATCAACCATATCTTGATAGATTAACTTACACTTTTCCTAGGCATTGTCAAATGTCTTTTGTCACTCTGTAATTATATGATGTTTAAGCAAGATTAATAGTTCTTATCTTTAACATAAAACATGTTAAGAAAAGGAATCTATAAAACGTGAAAAAGGAATGTTTCATGCACCGCCACGTTTAAAACATAAACAATTCATGAAGCAATAGTTTATGTACTATGTAGATAACTACATAACAACATACGTACTGATATTAAACAATGAGTATGAACATTTTTTACAAATACTAATTCTATATATGAAATTATATACATGTATGTAAAAGTTATTTCAAACCGTTAAAATAAATGTCAAAATGATGACATATTTGTCATAACACGTATTACACCGAGTATCTTTATCTTATTACATACTACAATCTCGAAACAGCTTGGAAGCAATAATCACAACGAAATCACAAGAAAATTGCAGACTTGGTTTGATTGAGTCTGTACATGAGGGATAATGAATACGTGCACTATCCCTCACGCCCCCCTAGCAACGGCTTGAGCGGTATTAAAAACAAACTGACTTAATTTTTTGTTGAGGTATCTTGCAGTGTTTCGTGCTATTCTATTACTTAAATTCATGTAATGTTTAAAAACTCATATAAGTTATTTGCATAAAAATTTCTAATTTATCTGGATATGAGTAATTTCAATGATAACGAATCGGTTATGTTTTTTTTGAATTTCAATTAAAAAAAAAACCCATATACCTTCTGCTCCGTAGCTTTATACTCTTCAAACAATATATTTACAGCTTCTTCTGTCCGTTTGATCAATGATTCAGATTTCCTGCTGCAAAACTGAATGACATTCTGAAAAGAAAAAAAAATATTTAAGACAACGTTGGCTAAAATAATTATGTTCTAAATTCAGCAGTCAGAAATAAACATTCTTTGATAGATTTCGTGAAAAACTATTTCATTACCCAATCAAAGTAACAAACGTGTTTGAAATACCATTTTATGCACTGTCTGTATATTTATGTGTATTATGATATTTAAATAACTATATGTACCATTAAGGTCAATCGCAATGTGTCAATTGCTTCCCTTTCATCATAACCTGCATTAGTGAGAGCTTCAAAAGCATCTGTCCATTCATTGTCGTACACTTCACTGTATATTTCACCGATCTTTGTTGGTCTGTTAGGATCACTAAGGTCTGCTATTGCAGGATTGTTATCTGTAAGTCTGTCTCCCGCAACTTTGCTCAATCTAGAATAATTGTTGATATGTTTTTCAAAAACAGATGAAAGTACAAAGCAAAAATTAAGCATGGAGATATTGATTCGAAATTCAAGTCAGAAATGCTAGATGATATTATTCATCTGATTTTAAAAATATCTCTGAACCTGATTTTTGTTTGTTAAATGCAGTATCTTAATCTTTTTTATTGACTCAACATAATTAAATTCTTTAAATGAAAAGTTATTTTTCATTTTTTTTAATGATCAAAGAAGTCTAACCTCATCTGTATTTCGTTCTTCTCTTTTTCGAATTCATTACATTTCTTTTTCAGGTGTTCAATGTAAGAAACTGCCTTCACTTGTCTCTCTCTTTCTTCGTCGAGTTCGCGAGAACAGATTGCTAAATGTTGTTTTAAATCTTGCACACCTTTCTGTTTGAGGAGAAAATACATTTAATTTTTATGTTCTATTAATTTCTAAAAGGTATATCTAACGTTTCTTGAACGATTTATTGTATAGATAGTCTATGTGATTTTATGCTTACATGAATATTGTACGTTTACATAATAAAATATTACGAAACAAAATTTTTCGCAGCTATTTCTTACAATATTTTCAGGCATGTTCCACAAGCATTCAATAAAATACTGATATTTTTCTTTCATTCTATATATTATGTCATCATTAAAATAACAATTAGACAATATTTTTACAATCGGAAGGCAGCATATTTATAGCTTTATACACTTTAAATTATTATTTAAATGATTTAAAGGCTTACCGAATCATCCGTCCTTTCATTTCTTTCAGTTTTATATCCTTGACTCAGCGACTGAGCTTGGTTGCTTAAAATAGATAGTATAGAAACAATCAAATAGTATTGCCATCAACAAAACTAAATGTACTAAAAGTATAAAAAAAGAAGGTTTTAAAGCTCTAAAAAGATGTAAAACGTCTCGCTCACTCACAACACTAATGTTTATGAAGTGTATTAATCACTTCAATTTGGTGTAGCGCTTCAATGAAATACAAATTCATTAAATAATCTCGAACACAGCTAATATAAACTTGTTATTATGTAAACATGAGTATACTCAAGTATTTTACCAGCAGTTTATTTTTGTAAGCAAATTTACGGTTTCTTAAATACTATAATTACATTCTCACAGTAGATACTAGTAATACTAGTAAAAAGAAATCACTATGACATATCTTGCTAACCTAAACATTAAACTATGTACCGTGTCTTTCGTTTACAAATACCCAGTACATCTGATCACAGTGCTTTTCTTGGAGCCTATATATTTTTACTTGAACCTTTTTTGCAAAATAAGGAATAGACTTGTTTGTACACTGTACCTCTTTGACATCTGAAACGTTCCATCGGCCAAAGTTCTAGAGCATTGTCATGCAGGAATCGCGCATGTAATAAGTACATACAGAGCACGATGTGTTATAGGGATAAGCATGTTTTATTCATAAGGCAATGGACAATGAATATACTGTTTCATCAAAATGCCAA
>NW_026865906.1:0-6769 GCF_026571515.1 Ruditapes philippinarum
GTAGAAATTTTGTGAACGCAACTCCTCTTAAACCGGATGGCAGATTTTGCTTAAACTTCTAGGGATGAAGCAACCTTAATGTGTAGATGGTAGTAAAGGAAGGAATTTTTGCTGCAACCAAATTTAACAGAATTATGGCCCTTTGTTGATTTTTTCACTATATACTCTGTAGAAATTTTGTGAACGCAACTCCTCTTAAACCGGATGGCAGATTTTGCTTAAACTTCCAGGGATGAACAACCTTAATGTGTAGATGGTAGTAACGGAAGAATTTTTGCTGGGACCAAAATTTAACAGAATTATGGCCCTTTGTTGATTTTTTCACTATATACTATGTAGAAATTTTTGTGAACGCAACTCCTCTTAAACCGGATGGCAGATTTTGCTTTTAACTTCCAGGGATGAACAACCTTAATGTGTAGATGGTAGTAAAGGAAGGAATTTTTGCTGCAACCAAATTTAACAGAATTATGGCCCTTTGTTGATTTTTTCACTATATACTCTGTAGAAATTTTGTGAACGCAACTCCTCTTAAACCGGATGGGCAGATTTTGCTTAAACCTCCAGGGATGAACAACCTTAATGTGTAGATGGTAGTAAAGGAAGGAATTTTTGCTGCAACCAAATTTAACAGAATTATGGCCCTTTGTTGATTTTTTCACTATATACTCTGTAGAAATTTTGTGAACGCAACTCCTCTTAAACCGGATGGCAGATTTTGCTTAAACTTCCAGGGATGAACAACCTTAATGTGTAGATGGTAGTAAAGGAAGGAATTTTTGCTGCAACCAAATTTAACAGAATTATGGCCCTTTGTTGATTTTTAGTTTTCAACTTGTGGCACATGTAGTCCAAAAAATATTTGACCTAGAGTCATAAGATTGACAGAATAGTGGCGTGTGGGGGCATCCGTGTCCTATGGACACATTTCTAGTTTCATTAGCAACAGGGTTCCCACGGTCAGGGAAAAGTCAGGGAAAAATGATTTTTTTTCAAGGTCAGGGAAAAGTCAGGGAATTTTGAAATTGGTCAGGGAAATTTGAAAAATAAGCAAAAGTCAGGGAAAAGTCAGGGAATTTTGTAGAAAAAAATGTTTTTGTGAAACAGCAAGAAGGAAAATCAGTAAAAGCTAAGGCAGTTTCGTCCATTATTTTGGGTATCTTTATTGTTATTTTTGATTCTAAGCGTCTGTTTTATTTTTATATTTTTTGACTCTTAAAATGATTATGCTTCTGCCTGAAGATTCTGGATATTTTTGTCATTATTAGTAACTATCTTATTAAGGCAGAAGCTAAAAGGAGTTTAAGCATCCCTTGTCTCCTGAGCTATTTATGGTTTGTTCTTGTGAAAGAGGCTGATAATCTGCTCAGGAGGCTGAAAAAATATGAAAATGGACTTGCTTGTGAAGTAAAATGCCAAGTGCAATGCCTTCAGGGTCAAGGTCAAAGAAAAGTTATAAAAGAATCCAGTAAAGATATTGAGAAACTTGAGAAAACACTTAGTGGACTTCGATTAAGTACCAATAATTTTAGTGCCATGTTGTGTTTTTGCACATATGCATTAAACCATAACTTTGAAATACTAACTGCCATAGCTAGTTTTATTAGTAGTATTATTAGCTTTTACTGCATTTTGCTTTTAATGTAGCCACTTCATTACCTGTCTTATTGTTTCTTGTCCAACACTAGTTTTCCATTGATAACTATCATATATTTTATAAAAATACAGGCCTGTTTTAGTAAATCCTCTTTGCATTTGTAAGAGAATGAAACATCTTTCAGCATAACATGTACTATCAAATACTTTACATTTTGGATAAATTTACTCATACTTGTTGAAAGTAAACAAGAAAAGTTGCTTATGACAATTGCTCGCTAATATTCATGTATTTTTTATCTTGAATAATTTAAAATAAAGAATTGGAGAAAATAGGATGGCTGTTTTGGGGAGGAGGAGGTCAAAATACATGTATAAAAAATGCATTTAATGCTCTAAGATTGTGCAAACTTGACGCTGTTATTGGTCAGGGAAAAATGGCTGTGGTCAGGGAAAAGTCATAGAAAAGTCAGGGAATTTTGATTTCTCTTCTTTGTGGGAACCCTGAGCAATATAATACAAATATTGAATGAGATTATACAAACAATTTACAAACTGTTAAATCAACATCAAAGAGTAGTCATTTATTTGAGACTGTGCCACATTTATGACCTTGAATTATCCATTATTATTAGTTTCTTCAAATTCATTTCTTCAATTTATTTATATAAAAAAGAAAATACTTACTATTAATCAAGAATATAGCACATTTTCATCAATTAATGATTAAAAATAGCACATTTTGTGTAGCACATTTCTAGTTTATTCAGTTGAGTCTATTTTCCTTCATTGTACTTAGTTTAAGCGAATCCCGGACAATCCCCCTCCCGGACGATTCCCCTACCATATTATTTTCACAACCCGGACATTTCCCCTCTCGTTATTTTAATAGGGTGGACTTTACCCCTCCCGTTAATTTTACAGGACGGACAATTCCCCTCCCGTTATTTTAGCAGAGCAGACAATTCCCCTCCCGTTTTTTTTCACAGAGCGGAACGTGACATTATACGGCCCTTAATCATAACTGCCACTGTGTATAAAAAAAATCTATAACCATTCTTATTAAAGATGACAGTTTTTACTCTTAACAACACACTGTTAAAGATCGGAACTCTTAAGAAGTATTATTTCACAAAGGTGACATTATACCGCCTTTAATCATTGCCGCCGCTGCTTAAGATAAACAAACTGTCAATAAAAAATCTTTAATCAATGCTGCCCTTAATTAAATGTGTCCTTGATTGCAAAACCAATTATTTACAATTATTTTACCGCTGCAGAAATCACAGTGCATATCCATATCGGTACCCTCTTTGCGAAATCTGCTCAAATGGTACCCTCTTTGAACATGCACAGGTCATTCTCTGCTAAAAACAAATCAGCGATGGATAACAATCAAGTAAAATTTCATTGTAATAAGGAAAGGAAGTATGACACATAGAAAAGATGTATACCACGGAACACTATAATGTTTTATTTATGTGCTGATTTGTCATGTGCCCGTTTTTCATGTACTGCAACTTCACAATAAGCTACAAAAAATCGACATGTCTTGCCTTTAAAATAAACAATATTATAACATATATATGTTCAACAGCCACGGGAGGGAAATTGTCCGCTCTGACAACAGCGGGAGGGGAATTGTCCGCTCTGCTAAAATAACGTGAGGGGAATTGTCCGCCCTGTAAAATTAACGGGAGGGGAATTGTCCGCCGTAAAAAAATAACGGGAGGGGAAATGTCCGGGTTGTGAAAAAACATTCAAATTTACTGGGAGGGGAATCGTCCGGGAGGGGAATTGTCCGGATACCAGTTTAAGCGGATACAATGGCCGATAGCCTGAAGAAACTCAGGTACAGTCTTCTCCTTATTGATGAGTTGTTCACACATTCTTTTGAGTTTCTGCTGATGCACAATTGTTTGTTTTTTAACATGTTTTGTCCACTCTATAAAACTGAAGTGGTGGGGTTTTGTCAACTCTGTGAAATTTAGTGGTGGGGTTTTGCCCACTCTATAAAATTAAGTGGTGGGGTTTTGTCCACTCTATAAAATTCTACATTCCATTTAAACCCCCTAGAGTCAAGGTCACTGTTACAAAAAAACGAAAACTGGTTTTCAAACAATAACTAGAGTTAGGATTAACATAATGTTATCAAACTTGATGTATAGCAAGCTTATATGGAGACCCTGATTGGAATTGCTTTTGGTTGCCCTGGGTCAGGGTCACCATTACTAAAAATAGAAAAATGGTTTTCGGACAATAAATAGAGTTAGAAATGAGATATTACATGTACTTTCAAATTTAGTATAAAGCAAGTTAATATGAATATCCTGGTTTGGATTGCTCTAATTTTATTTTGAACTATTGAAACCAACTTTCTTTGTTGGTACAAATAACAGCATCACTATTTATTCTTCACTGCCATATTTCATTCCTAATTCCTGTCACATCAATACTTGGTCTTTGAAAACTTGGTTTTTGTTGCAGTGCTGCGTTTCTTGTTAATTACAAGTACATGTTTTTAGGTCGACTATTCGCAGAATTATCGAGCTAATGCAGTCACCCATTTGTCGGCGTCGGCGGCGGCGTCGGCGTCCCTGTGGTTAAGTTTTTGTATGTAAGCTGGTATCTCCATAACTACTGAAGGGAATGGATTGAAACTTCACACACTTGTTCTCTGTGATGATCTAAGATGATTGGCACAAGTCCCATAACTCTGATTTGCTTTTTTACATAATAATGCCCCTTTTTTGACTTAGAAATTCTTGGTTAATTTTTTGTATGTAAGCTGGTATCTCCATAACTACTGAAGGGAATGGATTGAAACTTCACACACTTGTTCTCTGTGATGATCTAAGATGATTGGCACAAGTCCCATAACTCTGATTTGCTTTTTTACATAATTATGCCCCTTTTTCGACTTAGAAATTCTTGGTTAAGTTTTTGTATGTAAGCTGGTATCTCCATAACTACTGAAGGGAATGGATTGAAACTTCACACACTTGTTCTCTGTGATTATCTAAGATGATTGACACAAGTCACATAACTCTTGATTTGCTTTTTAGTCCCCTACCGGTTTACCGGAGGGGACTTTAGGTTTACCCTCCGTCCGTCTGTCTGTCCGTCCGTCAGTCAGTCCGTCTGTCCGTCCGTCAGTCCGTCCGTCCACAAAACTGGATCCCACGATGACGCAAAAAGTACTGAAAATATTTTAATGAAACTTGATATATGGATAGATGGCAGTATGGAGATTATGCACGTCTTTTTCTTTTCTTCCTATGTTGAAAATTCTGGTTGCTATGGCAACAAATAGACTGAAAATATGGCAAATTTTACCACATAACCTGGATCCCGCGATAACGCAAAAAGTACTGAAAATATTTTTATGAAACTTGATATATGGATAGATGGCAGTATGGAGATTATGCACGTCTTTTTCTTTTCTTCCTATGTTGAAAATTCTGGTTGCTATGGCAACAAATAGACTGAAAATATGGCAAATTTTACACATAACCTGGATCCCGCGATAACGCAAAAAGTACTGAAAAATATTTTTATGAAAACTTGATATATGGATAGATGGCAGTATGGAGATTATGCACGTCTTTTTCTTTTCTTCCTATGTTGAAAATTCTGGTTGCTATGGCAACAAAATAGACTGAAAATATGGCAAATTTTACACATAACCTGGATCCCGCGATAACGCAAAAAGTACTGAAAATATTTTTATGAAACTTGATATATGGATAGATGGCAGTATGGAGATTATGCACGTCTTTTTCTTTTCTTCCTATGTTGAAAATTCTGGTTGCTATGGCAACAAATAGACTGAAAATATGGCAAATTTTACACATAACCTGGATCCAGTAATAACACAAAAAGTACTGAAAATATGTTTTATGAAACTTGAACATATGGGTAGATGGCAGTATGGAAATTATGCACATCCTTTTTTATCTTCCTATGTTGAAAATTCTGGTTGCTATGGCAACAAATTGACTGAATTTCAAGATTTCTGATTCTAGTTTTTAAAGTTTTTTCACTATAAGTTCTTTATTTCTTAAGGTATTTTCTTCAAACTTTAAATATAAGTTGCTTGTCATCAACCACATCATATGTGACAAGGTTTACAACTCTAGCACAAAATTTTTCAGAATTACCTCCCTTGAACTTAAAATATTCATGAAAAAAACATTGTTTTTAGTCCCCTACCGGTTTACCGGAGGGGACTTTAGGTTTACCCTCCGTCCGTCTGTCCGTCTGTCTGTCCGTCCGTCAGTCCGTCCGTCTGTCCGTCCGTCAGTCCGTCCGTCCACAAAACTGGATCCCGCGATAACGCAAAAAGTACTGAAAATATTTTAATGAAACTTGATATATGGATAGATGGCAGTATGGAGATTATGCACGTCTTTTTCTTTTCTTCCTATGTTGAAAATTCTGGTTGCTATGGCAACAAATAGACTGAAAATATGGCAAATTTTACACATAACCTGGATCCCGCGATAACGCAAAAAGTACTGAAAAATATTTTTATGAAACTTGATATATGGATAGATGGCAGTATGGAGATTATGCACAACTTTTTCTTTTCTTCCTATGTTGAAAATTCTGGTTGCTATGGCAACAAATAGACTGAAAATATGGCAAATTTTACACATAACCTGGATCCAGTGATAACACAAAAAGTACTGAAAATATGTTTATGAAACTTGACATATGGGTAGATGGCAGTATGGAAATTATGCACATCCTTTTTTATCTTCCTATGTTGAAAATTCTGGTTGCTATGGCAACAAATAGACTGAATTTCAAGATTTCTGATTCTAGTTTTTAAGTTTTTTCACTATAAGTTCTTTATTTCTTAAGGTATTTTCTTCAAACTTTAAATATAAGTTGCTTGTCATCAACCACATCATATGTGACAAGGTTTACAACTCTAGCACAAAATTTATCAGAATTACCTCCCTTGAACTTAAAACATTGTTTTTTTTAATAACTTCTTTTTTCTGAATGTATCTACTTCAAACTTCATATAAATGTTTCTTATTGTCACTCAACATTTGTGAGTGTTCAATACTCTAGCAAGACTATTTCCAGAATTATGCCCCTTTTGAACTTAGACTTTTTTTGAGAAATTGGTAATTTTTACTCCAACTTCTTCAATCATGATAGG
>NW_026865907.1:0-53145 GCF_026571515.1 Ruditapes philippinarum
AAAGGAATTACGAATTGGAACAATCCAAGATTATAACAAATAAGATTGTAGTAGCAACTGATTATCAAAAGCTTGGATTGAATAATGATGTTAATATTCAACCAATTCCAACAATTCTACATACAGAAATTAAAGGAACGCCAACAAAGAAATCTTTACCAGAACCTAAAGAAATAGCTAAATCTTTAGTTAAAGTGTCAGATGGAATAGAAAAAAAAGAAAAAAATATATCAATAGAACACGAAGATAAAAAAACAGCATTAATAGTAGGAAGTATAGTAATAGGTATTATTGCATTTTACTTTTTATGAATATAATTTTTTCGGGTTTAGGGGTGTGGGTCCGAGTCCCGCCGGGGATAAAAAAATATTTTTTTCTCGTGTCAAATCATTCTTCATTCAGAAAATAAGAAGAAAAAAAAATTTTTTTTAAAGGTGCCATTATGTGCGGTGTCTATTAATTTTTTTATTTTTCCGGGTCGCGGGTTCGAATCACGCCGGGGGATAAAATTTTTTTATTTTTTTTTAGGGTGGTGCGCTAGACTCGCCCAATTACCGCACGTTATTTTTTAATGATTTTTTGGTTAGTGGGTATCAGTTTGTGTAATTATTTCATTATTTGATGATTTTGTTTGCTTATTGTTTGGATTGTGGTAAATATGTTAAATTATTGGGTTAGTGGAGGTGAAATGTGGTTGTTATCACCTAAAAAGTAAAAAAATTAATTAAGGTGGTCTAGACTCGCCCAAGTGGTATACTACTAATATTAATTTGTTATTACGAAATATTTATTCTTTGGTAATATTTATAAACCAAGTTTATTGTTAAATATAAGTCAAGTAAACAAAACATTAAATCTTTTTTAAATCATTAAAACATTTCAATCTTAGTCTTATACCTTAACGCGCTAGTAAAACAGTACTGTATATAACTGTTAATTGAGCCATTATGCTTATAATCGCTAAATTTGGTGGCCAATCTCATTAAAATCTGATCATATTGAATAATCATTAATTTTGATTTTGACAAGAATAATTAATTGCATCATATTATATCATTATGATATTTTAATGACCTATTTTAGTATTTTCAAGCGGCTATATTGAATCGACCTTTTGAAGGTCAAGGTCAATTTTATTTTCTTGGTATCCACCCCCATCGTCTTCAGCATACCCATATTAGGTTAAAACACTCAAGATATAACTTGTACTATAAAATGCCTCTAGCATTCATATTTTCTTAAAATCAGTCCTGTCTATAACTAGAAAAAATATCGGAGTATTTGTTTTTCTGTAAAACGTACATCAAACCAATTCAAAATGACTAATTATCGTTACTGAACTTACCTTTGTTCCCCGTTCAAAGTCGCGGAATGTGATGAAAGTCCTCATAATATCGAGCAATATCCGGGGTACGGTATACCCAGTGAAAGTGCTGGTCTCAATTAATGATCCCGATGGACCAGAAAAATATAATAACACTTAAGTGTTGTGCGTGACAACTTTTTACGGCTGCCACAGAACACTTGACACCTGCTGTTGTGATGTATAAATATCTCCCTCGGAAGCATTAAAAACTGCAAAATTATGAGAAAATTGCAAAATAAACCATAAACATTTTTTTGGAGGGAGTAGGTGGGGTTACTGATTACTGACGGCATTTACCTTGCTTACACTTTGAAAAGCTCACATAATTCCGTCACCTTTATTTCAAGAATTACCTTCCCTTTGATCTCTGATTTTCGTTATAAATATTTTTATTCACTCTGTAGATGCTTTCTCCTATTTTATTACCGAAAAAATAACTTCGAATTTTATGCAGTTTATCGAAGTGCAAAACAGAAATTTGATTTGACAATCTATATTTCACTTTCATTGTTCATGTCTGTGACACTAGAACTTTTCGTCGTATAGAATGGGTAAAATATTTATCATAACTGAATTTTTATCCTTCTTTACTAAAATCTTTTACTTTTATTTCGGAATCCATGAACCTGATGTACGACCACCACGAAAAGGAAAAATAAGAAAGGAATTTTGAGGCACATTGAAGAAAGGTAACGTCAATGGGAGTGCAATCGGTTAGAATGCGTTACAAGGTTGAAGAAAGACTGAATTATTGCCTTTGTTAGTTTGAGAACAAACCAAGAGCACGCCACTTAGTTAATCAAATAAAAGAACTCGATAGTTTTGACAACTTATTTCAAATAAACATCTCAAAACATAGTGAACACTAATACAAGAGAGATAATGTGTACAATGTACATGTATATCCATTTTGGATAGTTTGCAGTTCGAATGTAAAATTTCGTGATGCTACAACTCCGATTGTTCTTCATATATATTGTACTTTGAATGCTATATACATGTATGTTAATTCACTCACTATTTACACTTGCTGAATATCGAAATAAATGTAAAATCCCTTCTTGGTGTTTATGTTTTTATATTTTTTTTATAAATCTTTCTTACAAAATCATTACAAAATCTTAATTATATACATGTTTTTTTCTCTCAATGTCTAGCTGACTGGTGGACTTTCCGGGTGAAAACGTCCTTCCCTGCTGATTATCATACTACATTTTTCACAAACATATGGGCTTAAGACTACACTTAGGCAAAATGTTCCATAATCAGGGAAAACATACAGGAGGAATATATGCACTGCAATGTGTCTAACGGATCCTTCGTTAAATTGGGCATGACACACACAGGTATGAAGCTGTGTCTAACGCTAAGCATTGTTTTCACAAACACGTACACTACAACTATTTTACTTAAAATCAAAGTGCTGCAGCACTGAATGCGACGGACATGCAACCAGAGAGACACTAAGGCTTCTTTTAGAAAAACAAAACAAAACAAAAACAAAACACAAAATATATAACAGAGAAAATTTGTTCCATACAAGTTCGAGATTTGTAGAGCAATATATTTTGTGTCCCAAATTGATATAATTCAGATTTTCTACTTTCAAGCACTTAAATACAGAATGAAATTTATGCCTAAAAACTCTGGTCAAACTTGTAAATCAGTGTCCTTATCGATTTATTCTAAGAAATGATATGTAAATAGAAAAAAAACTATCAACGAAATATTTCTAGAATAAATCCAGGCAAATAAACTTCAACCATAATACATTATACATTTGAGAATGCTATTTAGAATTGCTTCGTGTTATATCATAGTGGGCATACAGACAATAAAATATAAGTCATTTGTATTTTTATTTCTCTAGGATATGTCTCATTAAAAAAAAAAATTGGTTTAAATCATCAGCAATTAATAGTGTATTTCTTAGATTTTTTTTATTTACAAGGTAAAGATGTAGAGGCCAGAGCACATCGTTTTTATTTTAATTTAAATGTCACTTAAGCACTACAGTGTTTAGTTGTCCTTTTCAACTTCACACTAAATTCCATTTTCAACTTGTTTACTTCTTATAGCATTTCTAAAAGTATTGCATTACAATCCGCTGGTTTATTAATTACATGTTTAATGTGTACTTCCTAATCGCCTGTCCAAAAATCAGAACAGGTGAAGCAGAATCTATTTTTAGAATAGCGAAGGTTAACTCATATCATGACCTAGTAAAATCTGTAAACAAACCACAAGAATCGGATGTGGAACTGATATTATAACTTCCTTACCATGAAAGACTACATGGCGGTAAAGTGTCTTACATGCATTTTCAAAAATAGATATTTATACTAGCCATTGTACTGTATCTAATATATTAATAACTGCTGAATATTCAGCTAAACTTGCGGTATGAGTCACGAAAATAGTTCTTCTTTTATTAATGCGCGAGTTATCCTAGAGTCACGAAAAACTTTTGATTTGTTAATAATAATGTTTTGTATAATGTAGAAATATTTATTTCCTACTAATAATGTCTTGGAACTCAGAGGTTACACCTTTATTGTAGTATAATTTGCTGGCCTACTTTTTCGACAGCGGTAAATCGTTTCAGCAGTAATTTGCATATTGCGCAATAATACTACGGGACTACAACGTTTTTATCAATAATATACGTTCATATTTTAACTTGGATAACTTAATTTGAAATTGAAAAGGCTAAATATGGAAGACATTAAGATATCCAGACAAAGTATGGGAGTTTTGAAGGATCAAATTCATGTACTATTTCTTGGGCTGTTAATTGGTTTAGGACACATTGCGCGATTGTAGCCAACGAAATCCCATGTGTAGATGACTTAGCTCTGAACGCGCCTGAGGGCGCGTCCGTCGCAAAAAAGGAAAACACTTGTCGATTTATATGTTTTCTAAATTTCTCTGCATCTGTTTCTCAGTATCAGTACATGGAATTAGGACTGTCCTTTCAGTCCATTTTCGAATGCTATAACTATACGCATAATATAAGTATGATATAGTTAACTGTTCACTAAATGAAACTGCTTTCCACCATACCAGTAAGTAATTGCCAATGCGTAGAGAACAGATATCAGTCGGCCATGAAAACCCATCATTACGAACTTTTTATGTGTGCAGCGGTGCCATTCTGACAGATATCGAACGTAAAATCAACCAACTAGATTTGACACGATACAAACACGTCATTATTTTTGTCGGGGGGAAATAACGTCAGTTCAGGAAAACGCCCTGATGAGTCACTCTTAGAGGACAATAATAAAGATCAACAAGGCAAAGGCAACGTTCACAGGACGCTTTTGACGTTTGGAACAAATTACCTATTACTATCAAACAATGTTCGACTTTACAATCTTTCAAAAACAACTGTAAAATTTATTTTCTAAGTTTACAGTTAGATAAATGATGAAAATTGATCACTTTATATTTTAATTGTTGTAAATGTTGATATATTTTTTTTCTCTTTTTTTTTAATCATTACGAGTTTATCTATAATTACCATAATTAATATGAGTGTCAGTCGGATGAATTAACCTTTACATTAAATAATATATTTATATATTTGATATATATATATACAATGTACACATGTATATACCAAAAGATTTTAAATATTTGTATAGATCTACATTTTTTTCTTTGTTATTGTTAAATCGAAGGCCATACTGAAAATAAGTATACTTTTTACTGTGAACTTTGTATGATACCTTCTATAAATAAAGATTTTATTATTATCATTATTGGTCCAAACAGTAGTCAGCTTTTTCACTGGGTGTAGTGTCATTTTCCAAGTCGAAAAATACAGTATCTGTATGTATTTTCCTGTATAAACTTATTTTGATATACTATAACTTATCTTGTAGGGCACCAAGTTGCAGCGAATGCGTTCAGATTTTTTGCAATAACAGTTTGAGTTTGATACATACGGAATTTTGCTCGACTTACATTATGAAATAATTTATGTACATTTTTTTTTACGACAGCCACACTTTATCCTTGCATATCGTGGCTTTCATTCAGAAAGAATATCAAAAATCTTTAAAAATACTTAAAAAAACAAACAAAATGAGTTGCCTTGACTGGGATTTGAACCCCAGTCCTCTCGCTTCCTAAACGAGCATGTTACCCCTGGACCACGGGGAAATAATAGGAAACAGTCTGAAGCAAACCAACTTATTCTAAATTAGGGTTTATTAATTTCGAGATATTTTATTTCACGGTAAACCTGTTGTCTAACACTGATGTAAATAATTTAGCAAAAATCTTCTCGCCCAAACATTCCGACATGTATATAATATTTTACTACTCGACAGTCAGATTAATGTATGTAATACGCGCTGATATATTTCATTATACAAAAATTATGGTCATTTATCTATATGACTAACTAGCCCGAGTGCCAACGCCTGATAAATCCCAGGCTTATGTCTAACATGAATTTTGAGAAAACCAGGGAATTTCAATGCATACTTACAATCTGCAAAATTGACTGTTCTTTGTTATTTACCCTGAGGCCCTCTTATCAGCAGGAGAGTGATATAATGAAAACAGTCCCTCTCAGAAAATACCAATACACAGCATGACTTGAGATTTTCCTCTTCAATAAAAGTATTCCCTTTATACAGTAAATTTTTAATATTGAAATCATGAATAAATTTATCAAATTTATTTATTTTATGGATAATATTTTAATTATTTATATCTTAAAACATATGCAAGCATTACACAATTGAATATTAAATTATCACATTATATTGATTGTTTTAACATCAATGTATTATTATTCTCTTTCAATATTGAACATGAGGAATTGTCTCTAAGTTATATATGATAGAAATAATATTTTAGCATAATTTCCTTGATTTGTTTGAGCTTATGAAAAAAAAAGTTTATGTTGTTACAAACTAAATTAATTGGGCCAGAATTATCCCATTTGTACACTAGAAAAATTGAAATACATGGCCATTAAAAAAAGCTTTAAAAACACTTATTTAATTATCCATTACGGAGCCTATTTAAATTTAACCTTACTAATTCTATAAATTCAATTCTAAGGGGTATTATTTTACACTTACATTTTAATACTGGTTAATAAAAATATGATTACAAAAAATAAAAAAAACAAGAGCTGTCACAGAAAGTGACAAATGCCCCCGAAGGATTCTAGTTATAAACCACCTATTTCATGCTTTGTGTGGTGGTGAAAATTGACAAAGTTCGAACTCCAGCAATGACCTTTAAGACAAAGAAAACTTGGTCTTGTTCACATTGTCCATGGCATCTATGGTGACTTTATATTTTTTTAAATAAAAATTGAAACTTTCATGTATATGGAAGTTACAGAGCAGACACAACAACCACCATTTATATGTATATAACATAAATATTGAAAAAGTTTAAAACCCAGCAGTGACCTTGAACTAAAGTGTAGGAATACGGGTCAGGGCAACACATCATACATTTATGGTATTTTCATATGTGAAATAAAAAAATAAAATCCTTTCATGCATATAAGTTTCAGAGCAGACAAGACCATCTCTGCCTATATGTATATTAACATTAAAATCGACAAAGTTTGAACCCCCACAGTGACCTTGACCTAAGTCATAGAAACCAGTCTTGTTCGCGACACACCATACATCTATGGTTATTTCATATATGGAAGAAAAATTAAAATCCTTTCTTGCATACTGAAGTTTCAGAGCGGACACGACCACCACCATCTATATCTATATAACATGTTTGAACCTCCACAGTGACCTTGACCTTAGTTGTAGAAACCCGAGTCTTGTTCGCGACACACCATACATCTATGGTTATTTCATTTGTGAAAGAAAAATTACAATCCTTCTATGAATACTGAAGTTTCAGAGCGGACACGACCACCACCTTCTATATTTATATAACATAAAAAATGACAAAGTTTAAACCCCCACAGTGACCTTGACCTTAGTGGTAGAAACCTGAGTCTTGTTCGCAACACACCATACATCTATGGTTATTTCATATGTGAAAGAAAAATTACAATCCTTTCATGAATACTGAAGATTCAGAGCGGACACAACCACCAACTTCTATATTTATATAACATAAAAAATGACAAAGTTTAAACCCCCACAGTGACCTTGACCTTAGTGGTAGATCCCGAGTCTTGTTCCCGACATACCATACATCTATGGTTATTTCATATGTGACAGAAAAATTACAATCCTTCCATGCATACTGAAGTTTCAGAGCGGACAAAACCACCACCTTCTATATTTATATAACATAAAAAATGACAAAGTTTGAACCCCCACTGTGACCTTGACCCTAGTCGTAGAAACCCGAGTCTTGTTCGCGACACACTATACATCTATGGTTATTTCATATGTGAAAGAAAAATTACTATCCTTCCATGAATACTGAAGTTTCACAGCGGACACACCCACCACCTTCTATACTTATATAACATAAAAAATGACAAGGTTTGAACCCCCACAGTGACTTTGACCTTAGTCGTAGAAACCCATGTCTTGTTCGCGACACACCATACATCTATGGTTATTTCATATATGAAAAGAAAAATTAAAATCCTTCCATGCTTACTGAAGTTTCAGAGCGGACACGACCACCACTGTCTATATGTATAAAGCGGGACGGACTGACGGACAGACTGACGGACGGACTTACCAACTTTTGATATATAAGAGGCAAATCAGCTCATAAACTACACCTGGACGGAAGTCCATAAGTTGAATTTAGCACATAAAAACAAAAAAATAGCTCACAATATGAATTTTATGAGTTTTTGTTCTTTATTTAACTACGGAATTAAGCTCAAATGTTTGCTCGGACGGACAGACGGACGGTTCGATTTTAATATGCCACCCTTCAGGGGCATAAAAGTTAATTTTAAGCTTTAACATGATATCACCTAAAATGTTAAAACTGCTGATTTTAGAATTTACTTATTTATATCCGTGAATAGGCCATGTTCTTTTTCTTACAGCAGCTTAACAATGGATGCCCCCTGTCACTTGATATGCAATTATCGAATAAACCATTTAGGTGTCATCTTCTCTAGCCAGCCTGGTCATATGGTCTAGTGCACGGTGTGCACTTCTAGTTCAGCTCTAGTGTACTAGAAGTGCACAAGGGTGGGAAGTTTAGTGTGAACTCAAATGTATTTATATAGTCGGACATGGCTATTTTTATGTCCGACATCCCCAGCAGATTTCAATCAGTTCATGCTAATGACACGACACTTGCACGGTAGAAAATGTTAGTTTGCCCACGTGTTCCGATGCATTGTTTCCGAGTATTTTTTTTCATTTCTAGAATAGGTGGGTGTGTGACTAAATGGCTGAGAGAAGTTGCGATTCAAATTCAAATAACGATTATATTGAAATAATAAGAAACCAAAGAAGCATGGGTCTGACAAGTTGTCAGACAACACCTAATTATATTAAGATTGCTGGACAAATGAAGTTGACAACTTGCAGACAGATCTGTCACAACTATTTACACATAGCTACTATCGGTAATTTCTATTCAATTAAGTATCGGCATATACTTGTATAATTGAACAATTTTTAGTTTATCATTTCACTTAATGCAACTTATTGCAGACTTATTGACAAGTTTATATCACAAGAATTGTTAAAATGTTGTCACTAAATGTGATTTATAGAGAATCACACCAAACTTATTATGGAATAACTTATACTTGAAATAAGTTTATAAATAAATATCATTGCCTTGACGAGCTGTATTAGACAACATCACATCTACATATTAGATTTCATTGTTAATTTGGTTCCGGGGAACATCATATATTTCCCATGACAATTCGAAACCTATCTTAAAACGTTAATCTGCTGCTAACTGCTAATTGATTTCCATGCGGAATACAGGTTACGTCTGCTTACAGAATCCAGGAACACTTGTAAGAAAAATTCCTTCCAGTCTAGGCCTATACCATTTATATCCGTAACGCAGAAACAAGAACGCTTATATTACGCTATTGTTTTAGATATTTATCATATCTAGAATTTCCTAACCTTTTCATATTGAACATTTTTTATGACAAATCGGCAAATTCCAATGTATGACGTTGGCAGCATTAAGTGTATGAACCATATAACATCTGCTTCCTTTGAAAATTATATGACACAAGTAGATCCGCAAATGTCTCAGGTATACAAACAAGAACCGGTTGATGCTCCCCGAGAAGGTTTTGGACACAGGAAAGTATAAAAAAAAATGAACAAAGGGCAAAGACTCCAAAATTAGGCAAGACAGAGTTATGGTTTTCTGCACTGCACTTCTATTCAATGAGATCTATCTATCTATAAAGTTCCATGATATCTCTTATAGTTTCAGAGTTATGTCCCGGGTAAAATTTAAAGTGTAAAAAATGAACAAAGGACAATAACTCCAAAATTAGACAAGTCTGTGTTAGGTTCTTTAGCATTGCAGTTCTATCCAATGAGATCTATCTACCTACAAAGTTTCATGTTGATATCTCTAATAGTTTTAGAGTTATGACCCGGACAAAAGTCAATAAGTAAAAATAAACAAAGACCAATAACTTCAAAATAAGGCAAGGCAGAGTTATGGTTCTTTAGCACTGCACTTCTACTCAGTGAGATCTATCTACCTCTTAAGTTTCATGTTGATAACTCTTATAGTTATAGTTTTAGAGTTATGTCCCGGACAAAGTTCAAAGTGTAAAAATAAACAAAGGGCAATAATTCAAGTATTAAGCAAGGCAAAGTTACGGTTCTTTTGCACTGCACACCAACTCAATGAGATCAATCTATCTACAAAGTTTCATGTTGATACCTCTTATAGTTTTAAAGTTATGTCCCGGACAAAGTTCAAAGTGTAAAAATAAACAAAGGGCAATAATTCAAAAATTAGGCAAAGCAGCGTTACTGTTCTTGTGCACTGCACACCTACTCAATGAGCAATATCTTGAAAATATCTGGATACATGTATATTAACATCTCTAGTGATTTTTTTTATTGGAATTTGGCCCTTATGTGTCACCTTGACCTTAGCTGCAGGGACCTAAACTTTGCACGAAACACTCTGCCTCACAATAGTGAACATTTGTGCCAAGTTATATTGAAATCCTTCTATGCATGTAGAAGTTTTGCTCCGGACAAGCGTTTTTTCAACGACCTCTAACTCTAAGTTTGACCTTGACCTTTAGTTTATACAAATTTATTTTAGTTCGATTGTGTTGGAAGCTGTTAGCTTATTGAAACACTCTCAAATCCGTTCCTGGAACCAACCAGTACTAGCAATGAATGTAAAGTGTCTTGCTCAAGGAAACAACGGCTTGCCTCTGACAGGGTTTGAACCCACGCGGTCAGCAATATTTGGATTACTAGTCTGACGTGTTAACCACTCGGTCAGGCCGCCACTCTTGACCTTTCACCTAGAGACCTGGTTCATGCATGGGACACAGCTTCACATATTGGTAAACATTTGTATGAGGTTTCATTACAATCTCTCAGTATGTGTAGGATATATGCTCTGGACAACATCTCTGTATTTTATCATCTTTTGTGACCTTGGCAATCATCTTTAGTGACCTTGACCTTGCATATATCAACCTAAATTACATGTTTCACACTAGTAGTAATGATATTGCCCTTTTGTGATTCAATCCCTCAACAAATGATGACTAAATGGTTCCAACACACATTTTCATATTTTTATCTGAACCTTGACCACTATGTGTGACCTTGACCTTGGCCGCAGGAACCTAAATTTTGCGTGTGTTACTCCGCCTCACAATAGTGAGCAATTGTGCCAAGTTATATTGGTATCCCTCTATGCATGTAGAATTTTTGCTCCGGGCAAGCATTTTTCTTTGACCTCTAAGTGTGAACTTGATCTTTGACCTAGAGACCTGTTTCATAAACGCGACACAGCTTCTCATAGTGGTGAACATTTGTATGAAGTTTCATAAGAATCCCTCCATATGTGTAGGAGATATGCTCTGGACAAAATCTCTACATTTTATCATCTTTATATATTAATCTAAATTACAAGGTCATGATAATGACCATTTGTGATATAAATAATGACCAAATGGTCCCAATACACATTTTCGTATTTTTACTGATATTTTCTGTTCTTTTCATGAAAAGAAATTTTCATATAATGCTAAAAGTTCAAGAGCCAATGATAAACACCGCTCAGACCGATATTGTTTCTTAAACATGCGCGACAAAGCTTCTTATAGTGGTGAACATTTCTATGAAGTTTCATTAAAATTCCATGGGTGTAGGAGATATGCATCCGGACAAAACTTGGACACCGCCCGCCTACCCACCCTCCAGGGGGGAAACTATAATGCGTCACGTTTTTTAAACGGGCATATAAAAATTAAGACAATTCTCATAATCTTCGACAAGATAAAAGTGTTTTGTTTTTTCATGGTTGGTTAAAATGTCTTTTTAGATAAAACAAGCAATCAATAAATCTATTTGTTGGTTGTTAATCCATCCTCATTTTGTTGTTTAAAGAATCAAAACTAAAATGCAAGAATGTGTGCTTAAAATACTTAAATCTAGAAAACAAACATCAAAACAAGATTAAACAATTTAAGGCAATTTTAACATTTTAAAGAAACTCCCCAATTATATCTATCAGAAAGATGAATAACACATATCGAAGCAATATTACTTGAAATACTTTCTAAAATAGATTGGTTTTGACACGAAAACAATCCAATCTTACAAGAAAACAGTCCCATCTTATATTACATAGTACATATAGTGCATACTATATCGACATATTGCTGTCGTCTTTTGAAATATTTTTCAAACTTCTAGACCTCATAAATGCATTGTCCTATACATACAAGAAATGTCGAACGACACTAGTCCATGACTCACATTATTGGTAATTTTGTTATAGAAACTTGTGATAAATGGGTACATGGAAGTGTTCAATTATGGAAAAATTAAAAAAATAATTAAGATTTTGTGATAAATAGTTTTCAAGATAATGAGACATTTAAGGCCCCTGTGACCTAGACCTTTCAACTAGTGATCCAAAAAGAAATACAGGTCATCTGTTGATTATGACCAATTACTATCTGAAATATAAAGACTTGTGATAATTATCTTTCAAGATTATAAGCTAAAATAATACTACCCGTCAAAGACCCTGAGACCTTTGATCTGGTGACCCCAAAATCAATAGGGGTCATCTACTAGTTATGACAAATCAATATATGAAAAATGAAGATTTTGTGATAAATAGAAACCAAGATAATAAGCGGAAATCATATTAACATTCAAGACCCTTGTGACGACCTTTGACCTAATGACCCCAAAATCTATAGGGGTTATCTTCTAGTTATGACCAATCAATATGTGAAATATGCAGACTTTATGATGAATTGTAACCAAGATAATGAGCGGAACCCATTCTGACATTTAAGGCCCCCGTGACCTTGACTTTTGACCTAGTGACCCTTAAATCAATAAGGGTCATCTACTAGTTATGACCAATCAATTTGTGAAATATGAAGACTTTGTGATGAACACTTTGCAAGATAATCAGCAGAAACCATTCTGACATTTAAGGCCCCTATGACCTTGACCTTTGACCTTGTGACCCCAAAATCAATAGGGGTATTCTACTACTTATCACCAATAACTATGTGAGATATGATGACTTTGTGATGATATTTAAGGCCCCTGTGACATTGACCTTTGACCTAGTGACCCAAAAATCAATAGAGGTCATCTTCTAGTTATGACCAATCACTATGTGAAATATGAAGACTTTGTGATAAATAACTTTCAAGATAATCAGCGGAAACCATGTGGTCTATGCCTGCCCAGACCAAGACAGACCCTACCCCCAAAACAACCCCGTTCAAGTACACAGCTGTCAGCAAAACATTCATTTCTCCTACTGTATACTCTGCCAACAAGCTCGATGAATGGAAAACTTCGACTCGTCAGAGGAAAGAACGCTAATCTATTCAGTATTGTCTAAACCAGTGTTGATGTGTAGGTGCCCAATTTACACAATTTACGTCGCCTCAAAACACAATCAACGTATGGTTGACGTCCATGTGGCCCACCCTCGCGCAAGCAATTGTGCACAGTTTGGGCAAATATAAGCTCCTAAATAACGGTATGCATTAGGATCTGACGATCAATAATAGGTTGTCTTCTTTTTCAAACAGCCAATCAAGATCATGGGCCAGATTTTACAATTTTGAAAGCAATGAAGGTTCTTATTTTAACCCCTGGAAAACCAATACAGAGTTGGTAATTTTCACGATTTTGAGAACAAACATGGCGTTGTTCATATAGCCGGCAGGTAAACTGGCAATAAAATCTTGCCCATTAAAAATTTAGTCTATTATTTCCAGTTTACTTGTTTCAAATTACTTTAAACAATTTTTTTAAAGGGATATTCAGGCAAAATAATGGCAAAAATATAAAAATGATTTTCTGTACTCAAATCACCCTAAAATGACATTTCTTAAAGTCCCAACATGAATTTCTGTATAAATTCTATATATTTTGGGTTTGAAGTTTAAATATATCTATATATGTTGAACGAAATTTTGACGCGAACAGAATCACCGAATAGTTTAAAAACAAGTCATGCGATTTGAACAAACCCTGGAAGTTACAATAACAAATATTGTGGATATTGTATGATTGAAACAAGTCTAAGTAATTGATTTGACATGTTTTTTAACGTTTCCAGAGTACAGACTGACAACTATTGTGAAATTTTAGCGCTCTAACCTGACCCACGCGGGTCAAGTTAGGAAAACACCATTTTATTCTTTATATGGAGAAAAGTTTTGTTCCTTTGACTGTTTAGTGTATTCATTTTGAGGACATTTACAGAATAATGAATGAAAATTTCAAAACTAAGAAATGAAAATTTTGCCTGTGTCTCCCTTTAACAGAAGTAAACAATTTGTTTTACTTCCTCGGAGAACGAAATTTTAATATTTTGTCAAATGCTGTTACTAGAACTCCGCGAGTCGGATGTGTCGCCTTGTGAACAGCTGTCTGAGTTAGGCATTTTCTTCTTAAATATAGGTTATTTATAAACACTGCTCTTACAACGTACATGTACCTTGAACTTTAGTGGCATATGAACTGATTGTATCAATGTTACATCAGGATTAATAAAACTGTTATATTATCAAAAATAAAAATACCATGGAAAAGTTTTACACTGACAGATCAAATGGAGGACTCTGTGATGGATTCTTAAGCATTGCACTTCAGGTCAATGAAAAGAGCTTACATACCAAATTTGGAGTCAATCAAACTTATATTGACCAAGTTATGCTCTGGACAACACTATTTATTAAAACAAGAGCTGTCGGTAGGACAGCAACGCTCGACTATTCTTAGTGCTTGATAGAAAAAAAAAAATGCTTGATACAATTACCTCCTCCTGTTTACAGGTTGGGGTTATGATGGTGAACAAGTGTGCAAAGTTTCAAAGCCATATGTCAATGGACTTTGAAAATATTTGAACTATTACAAAAACTTTAACGTAAATTCCAAGTCGAAAAAAGGGGCATAATTCTGTCAAAATGCTTGATACAGTTACCTCCTCCTGTCTACAGGTTGGGGTAATGATGGTGAAACAAGTGTGCAAAGTTTCAAAGCCATATGTCAATGGACTTTGAAAATATTTGAACTATTACAAAAACTTTAACGTAAATTCTAAGTCGAAAAAGGGGCATAATTCTGTCAAAATGCTTGATACAGTTACCTCCTCCTGTCTACAGGTTGGGGTAATGATGGGTGAACAAGGGCAAAGTTTCAAAGCCATATGTCAGTGGACTTTTGAAAATATTTGAACTATTACAAAAACTTTAACATAAATTCTAAGTCGAAAAAGGGGCATAATTCTGTCAAAATGCTTGATACAGTTACCTCCTCCTGTATACAGGTTGGGGTAATGATGGTGAACAAGTGTGCAAAGTTTCAAAGCCATATGTCAATGGACTTTGAAAATATTTGAACTATTACAAAAACTTTAACATAAGTGGTTACGCCGACGCAGACGCCGACACTGACGCCGACGCCGACGCTCGGGTGACTACAATAGCTCTACTTATTCTTATCGAATAGTCGAGCTAAAAATTAACATAAAGCAATAACTAAAAACTCAATAACTCCAAAAAGTGCAGAGATGAGATCTCTATAGTCCCATGATGTTTCAAGTCACGATCAATAGCTTTTAAAGTGTAGGATAAATGGCCTGGAAAAAACTACAAATTTTATCACTATCGCTCCTTGAGTTAGATGTACCATCCAATATCAACAGATGTGTAAAATGTCTGAAATCATTTTGTGAGTAGCTTATAAATAGAAACTAATGAATGAAGTTTCCAAACTAAAATCTATTTTTGGTTTCTTTGACTTTTACACTAACACCGGAAAGTGAAAATAACGCATTTGTGCAATAAGTAACGCAGAAATGTGCAGAAATGGCAGATATCTGACAGGACTTCGAACGCAGTAAATAAACTGGTCAATATATTTTTTATTTAACCAAACTGAAAACAAGAGGGCCAATATCGCCCTAGATCTCTCACCTGACCAATCGAACTCATCCGTGCAATTACCTTGACAAGTTTCAAGGGCCCTGTGACCTTGACCTTTGACCTTAAAATAAATAAGGGTCATCTTCTATCTTCTTATCATGACTAACCTCCATGCCAAGTATGAAGACTGTAGGTCAAAGGATTTAAAGTTATTGGACGGACAATATTTTTTCTGTCAAGGCCCCTGTGACCTTGACCTTTCACCTGGTGACCTCAAAATCAATGCCGGTCATCTACTTATCATGACTAACCTGCATGCCAAATACGAAGACTGTGGGTCAAAGAATTCTTAGGTTATTGTGCTGACAAGATTTTTGAAGTCAAGGTCCCTGTGACCTTGGCCTTTGACCTGTTGGCCTCAAAATCAAAAGGGGTCATCTACAAATCATGACTAACCTCCATGCCAAATATGAAGACTGTGGGTCAAAGGAATCTTAAGTTATTTGGCGGACAAGCATTTTGAAGTCAAGGCCCCATTGTCCTTGATCTTTGACCTGGTGACCTCAAAATCAATACGGGTCATTTACTTATCATGACTAACCTCCATGCCAAATTAAAGACTGTGGGTCAAAGGAATCTTAAGTTTGGACAAGCATTTTGAAGTCAAGGCCCCTGTGACCTTGACCTTAGACCTGGTGGCCTCAAAATCAAAAGGGGCCATCTACTAATCATGACTAACCTGCATGCCAAATATGAAGACTGTGGGTCAAAGAATTTTAAGTTATTGGGCGGACAAGAAAAAAACGATGGACAGCCGGAGGAACAAACGTTCCAACATTTTGGGTTTAGGGGCTATTTTCTTTGTTATTTTCTTTGATTTCTTAAGGGCTACTTGCCCATAAACCCTTTGATCACGGAATGAACCAATTGTTCTCTTTTGCTCTCTTTACTGTTATATAGCCCCTAAACCCAAAATGTTTGCTCGGACAGCCGGACAGACAAGCCAATCCCAGTATATCCCCCTTACAACTTTGTTGTGCGGGGGTATAAAAAGTTTATTACCGATCACAATAATCCGAAGCTTTACGGAAATAGTAGAGCAATTTTCATTGATTAAAATGATATTTATCTACGTAATTTGTGATTGTTCATTTATTGACAATTGTATAAGCCATTTTGAATGCGTTATACTTCGATACGCTGGATACATGTAACAAAATAAAAAATTTTTTTTTTCTCTTTTAAATCGCTATTTTTATGTTGTTTCGAGAACTACTTTTTGTTGTTAGGATTGTTGGGAAGCGCTGTTCCTGAGACTGAATGTCGGCATTGTATTTCCTGATCTGCGATCAGAAAATACAAAAATAATTGTTGCGCTTTGTTCTTAATGTAATAGTTATAGTATATGAAACGTGTTGGTTACGAGGATATAACACTGGCTGGGGAGACATCAAGGGATGTTTCTGCAATGTGACCTTGACCCAAAATCAAAAGGGGTCATCTGCTGGTCATGACCAATCACCATACCAAGTTTGAAGTTCCTAGGCCTAAACGTTCTTAAGTTATTGATCGGAAACTGTTTTCACTAATAAGGTCAATGTGACCATGACCGTTGACCCCTTGACCTCAAAATCAATAAGGGTCATCTTCTGGTCATGACCAATCACCATACCAAGTTTGATGTTCCTAGGCCTTAGAGTTCTTTAGTAATTGATCAGAAACTGTTTTCACTTACAAGGTCAATGTGACCTTGACCTTTGACTCCTTGACCCCAAAACAATACGGGTCATCTACTTGTCATGATCAATCATCATACCAAGTTTGAAGTTCCTTGGCCTAGGCGTTCTTTAGTTATTGATCAGAAACCATTTTCACTTCCAAGGTCAATGTGACTTTGACCTTTGACCCCAAAATCAATAGGGGTCATCTACTGGTCATGACCAATCACCACACCAAGTTTGAATGACCTAGGCCTAAGCGTTCATTAGTTATCACTTGGAAACCATTTTGTCTACGGACCAATGGACCGACAAACAATATTTAATGCAAAGCAATATACCCCCTCTTCTTTGAAGTCGGGGCATAATAAGGAAAATCAATCACCCCCTTGGGCGGGGCCAATTTTAACCCAAGGGCATTTATTTGAACAAACTTGGTAGACACTAACTAGATGATGTTTCATTTTCATTTAAGCTCTAGTTCTTTCGGTTTTCTAAAAGAAGATATTTTTTGTTTTTTCTTTCGGTTGCCATGGCAACCAGAGTTCTACTTGGAATTAAATTCTTTGAACAATTTTTAAAGTTGACTACCAAAGGAACATTCCTGTGTTTGGATGAAATTGGCTCAGTGGTTTATGAGGAGATGTTGTTTAAAGTAAAAGTTTACGGACGGACGACAGAAGGATGAACAGACGAAAAGCAATCAGGTGACAGGCGAACTAATAAGAAGTGCAGAGTACCAGTTTTTGTGCACTGCACTTCTTCTCATTAAGATCTATCATCCAATGAACAAATGAACAGCTTTTATAATTTAGGAGAAATGGCCTGGACAAAAATAAAGTATGAAAATAAACAAAGAGCAATTACTCTAAAATTTTCACCCTAGGGCTTTTACTTGAACAAACTTGGTAGACATCCACTAGAAGAAGTTTCATGCCAAATATCTAAGCTCTAGCTCTCTGTTTTTAACAAGAAGATTTATATGTATATAACGAAAATCAAAGACCCCCAGGCGGGCCAATTTTGACCCCGGGGCTATAATTTGAACAATTTTTGTAGAGTTTCAGTAGATGATGTTACATAGAAAATATCTAAGCTCTAGGCCTTGCACTTTCAGGAGATTTTTTTTTAAAGATTTCATTTCACAAATCTTTTTTTCACCCTCCTGACCAAGATGTTCAATTGAGCAGAACAATTTGAACAATTTTAATAGAGCTTCTTGCTAGGTAAATCCCAGGAAAATTTCATCACATTTGGCCCAGTGGTGTCTATAAAGAAGTTGTTTTTATAAAAAATTGATGACGGACGCAGGGACGCACTGACGGACGCCAGACAAATTGCGATCACAAAAGCTCACCTTGAGCACTTTGTGTTCAGGTGAGTTAAAAATATAAAAGTTTTGACCTCTTTTTCTTATTGACATGAAAGTCTATAAAATTACACTGAAAGGTTTCATAAAAAATACACAAATGTACTGGTCTGTGCATGCACGTGAAAATAGTGTTCTGCCAGTTTCTCCTGCAAAACAAATTAAAATTTGTTTTATCGGACACATATTAATCTCGCCAGAATATATGTAGCTCATTAGACATATTGACTTTTTAAAATTAAACTCCGCTTAAACACAGGGAAAGTTGTTTTTTTCTTCAGAATATGTCTTAGTTCCATGTAAATGCTAGCAATATTTCACTGGTATCTGTAGACAGTGATATATCTGTATAAATAAGAAAAAATATATAATAATTCAGTTTTAATTAAAGTCTGTGGTTTAGAATTTTACACTGATCCCCTGTCATGGATGCTAAACTATTTAATTTGCATGCATGCTGTTTTCATAAAATGCCAAGATAATAACATAATAAACAAGTAACTAGAAAACAAGTTATAAATGATTAACTAATTAATACCTATACAATAAATAAAATGTGGTTACTGTAACAGTTGAAGAAAGTTCTCTTTAACAAGTAAGACCATTAACAAATTACTAACTATTCTAACACTTTCAGAGTTATTTCAGTGCAAATATCTGTCTGATCCCATTGTAGAAACAAACTGATGTTTGATAACCTGAGAGACATTAGGTTACACTGTTATAACTGATTAAAGAGGGTCATGATGACCCTAATATCGCTTACCTCAATATTAATACTCTCCATGACAAGAGACAAGTAATATTGTAAACTAAAAGCGAAAGCAGATATAAAATCTAAATCATAAACTGATATGAACAAGTACGAGTATATGTCCGGAAAGTTCATATACATCTTCATTTTTATTGTATAACAATACATACGCTGTACAAATTTTTTCAGCATAAATATACATATCTAGCGAACACATTTATCAAAAATTATTGAACTGTGACTTACGTTTGTATTTTAACAGTATTTACATATAACATACATACATCGTCATGGAGCACTTTGACAGCGTCAACGGCGTCAAATTAACTTCATGTTTACCAACATTTCAATTTCTTCCGATTTCAATAGCCATGGTACCTGTCTCGCGTATACTTAATACATGTAATGTTCTTTGCTATTACTTCATGAATTTCATATTTAAAATTATTATTTAAAATCAAAGATGTCAATGGTTCCCATATAGTGTGTGAGATGTTTGCCTTTTTCAAAAATTGTAACGCAATCTACGATATTTCGGCCATGCTACTTTTGGTCGTCTGGAGCGTTTCTTATACGACATCCTGTCATCACCGCTTCTTAATCTTGTTTGACATTTAAACACAAGTTGCCTTTAACATTTTATGGTTGATTTTGTTTTTAAAAGTTAAGATTAAAATCTCAGTTGGCTCATATTAGCGTTGCTATGAAGTTAAATATCATTCAATGCTCCGTCCGTGAATTTGACGTCATTTTTGCAACACAAAATTTACACACCTTCATTGCCTATAATCATCTTTTACAAGCTGTTTATTTACGTATGACGTCATAATTTACACTTTACATCATGTAATAGTATCCTATGAGGCCACAAAATTAAAAGGAGAGTTTGCGTTAAAATTACAACTTTTAGCAACTTATTATTCGAGTAGCTATCGTTATGAAATCAAGTGCTCCGTGATTCCTTGATCATGTTGCCATAGTGATCGGCGCTTTACATATGTTTATTTCATCATGTCTTTTAATTTAGAAATATGTAGCAAATAAAAACTTTAGCAAAATATCCAATCATCATATTGATATGACTGTTTATAATAATTTCATAGCCTTGTCTACGAACTTTCCGGACAGCCCTCGTATATATTTGTATCTGAAATAGTGCACCCGAAAAGACATTACTGGTTGCTATTGCTAAGGGAAAACAACAGTAACATAAGAAGTCGCTGGTTGTTATACAAAAATAAATAGTTTCCTTGCTATAAAATTCAATGGTAGATTCACTGGTTGCTATGGAAAGTTAATGTTTGCTACGAAGTCCCTAGTTGCTATGGAAATTGAGTTTTAGCTCTTGTAGATTTAGAGAAGAAGTTTTTTACATATACATATGAACTGAGGACTACTATTTGAATTTTTTGTAGAGGTCCACCAGACAATGTATCATACCAAATATCTATGCTAAAGCCTCTATAGTATAATAGAATAAGTTTTCTTTGTTTTAACACTAAAGGTGGGGGGGGGGGCTACATATAAAGAAAATCAATGAAACCTGAACGGGGCCAATTTTGACCTCCGGGCTTTTATTTAAACAAACTTGGTAGAAACCCACTAGAGGATGTTTCATGCTTCATATCTAAGCTCTACCTCTTCTGGATTTTTAGAAGAATTTATAATATCACCCCCTGGGGTGGGGCCAATTTTGACCCAAAAGCTTTTATTTGACACCCACTAGAATATGTTTTACGCTTAATATGCAAGCTCTAGCTCTTTCAGTTTAATACAAGAAATTATTTTTAGTTTTTACTATATACTTATAAGGAAAATCAATGACAGGGCTAATGCTGACTATTTGAACAAACTCGGTAGACAGCCATAAGAAGATGTTTCATGCTTAATATATACATGTAGGCTCTACAGTAGCTCTTTCGTTTTTTTTTTACAAGAAGATTTTTTAAGTTTTTTCTTTCTGTTGCCATGACATCCAGAATTTAGCATAGTATGGAATGAACAATTTTTAAAGAGTACCATGCCAGGAACATTCCTAAGTTTTAACAATATTAGCCTTTTGGTATAGTAGGAGATGTTGTTTTAAGAATTTGACACCATTTTTGAAGGATGTACAATGTACGCAGAGTATTCTCAAAAGCTCAATCTTGAGCAATTTGTGCTCAGGTGAGCTAAAAAGTAGAAAAAAAAAATCTATACTGAAACCCCTTATAGTTTAAAGTATTCAAATGTCAAAAGTCAACATAAAAATCTATTAGCATATACATGTAAGATTATACAATGTACATGTATTCTAAAACTGCTACGTTTCTATAGAATCAGTTAATGTAGATTCACTGAGATTTAAATAAAAAAAAATACTATAATAGATGTTTGATTTAAATATTTCATATATTCAGATATCAAATATAGAAAGAAAAGCTATTATCAGTTTTAAAATCTGGTTTATACACACTGTCCATAACTTTTGCAGAAGCGGTGGGTCCATTAATTTCGAAAATATGGTTGTTCTGTGCAAGTATCATACATATGATGCGATGCCCTTGTATTTAGGGGTCTTTGTGCACACATTTGTACATGTTTTAACCAAAATTAGGAAAAAGTGGCGTCCCCACGTGAAATTGTACAGAACTGTTTGTATAAATAACAATGTATTGCACAATGTCCATGTTATAAGTTGGAAGAATATATATGTAGGCTCCCACCTCACTAGTAAAACATTAAAACATTAAGTAAAATTCAGTCATAAACTTACTGACAACAGCAAACAGCCATTTTTTATCCATCATTTCTGTGATGAATACTCCAACGCCGTTGCGATAGACACATAGCTATGGCTAACTTATCATGAAGGTGTATATAAAAATATATAACTATCTCCTCTTCTTTCTAAAGATGACAAGACACGTTTAAGTGATAATAATTTCATAATGATCACAGATTGTTTATAATCATGTTCGCATCATAACAACACACATTAAAACATGTTTAACATTTACAAATTCTAAAAACAAGCACCCATTATGAGAAATGGCAAGCAGCAAAACATTGACTGCTACACCAACCAGCTGATTTCTAATGGCTGTAGAAGATTCTCTGATAGGTGGATCACTACCAACATCTGAAATGTAAAATAATATGTACAATTTTAACTGGACAACTTTTATAAATGGACAATTTGAAAATAAGTAAAACATAAATTTATAATGAATAAAAATTGGCCTCATATTTTGTGGCAAGTCCAAAGAAAATTATCTTGTGGTCTGGTTTTATTTTTTGAATGATTTTTATTTGTTTGGGTCGTCAGACCAAACAAATAATGGTAGCGAATTTCAGACTCTAATGCTGTTAATTGCAAGTGCCGAAAGTAGTCCACCTTTTTGAAGCGGTTACTTCTCTTTATGTGTAAACTAACGCCGAAAAATTCAAGGGGAGATCACTGCGTAAAGATGGTCAAATGACAGGCGCATTAATTTTCATGCAAAATAATTCCCGATTATCAAAAGGAATCATTTCAATACTGTGGTAAGTAACAAAAGCTACCGCCGGGCAGGGGCAATGCTCTACTTTTTACTTTTTCTAAAAGCAAACAAAGAAACGTTTAAACAAATCTTAATGTTTCCTTTTTTATAACTTTAATAGTCAAAGTATGAATCCTTTCCATAAATAAATGACAATAAAAAGAAAATATTATCAAAATTCAGAAGAAATAAAACAAGAACTGTCAGAGGACAGTAACGCTCGACTATTCGAAAAGTTGTCACAAGGGTGTTTCATTGAGTATTATAATGCTTACCTACATGAATACATAAAATTGTCCAAAAAGGTACAAAGGCTTGTTATTAAGATGATTTATCGAGTATATCACTGCTTAATTATTATGAATGCATAAAATTGTCCCAAAAAAGGCACAAACCCTTCAGTATTTATGGAGAGACCAGCTTACAAGCAAAACCTTTACCAAGAATTTCTAAGTCGAAAAAGAGGCATAATTATGCAAAAAAGCAAATCAGAGTTATATTGGGCATGTGCCAATCATGTTATAAAATCACAGAGAACAAGTGTGTGAAGTTTCAATCCATTCCCTTCAGTAGTTATGGAGATTCCAGCTTACACGCAAAAACTTAACCACAGGGACGCCAACGCCGACAAATGGGTGACTGCATTAGCTCGATTATTCTGCGAATAGTCGGGCTAAAAACAATATTTATATATATATATATATGCATAATTATGTATTACAGAAGAAAAAAAATATATATAAAGGGCTATCCTTGAAGATTATTATTTTCAAGTTTGAAAAAAATCCATTGAAAAATAACAAAGTTATAGCCAATAATAGCAAGAACAAGCAAAATTTGGACATTTGACCTTGAAGGTCAAGGTCATTTATAGATGAAGGTCAAGGTTAGTCTGGTTTTCTGAAAGGTCTTGTCCCAAGGGTTGTTGAGGCCAAGTATGAAGATAATACACCAAGAACTTAAAACTTACACAATACCTCTACTTAAAAAAAAAACAAAAACAAAAAACAAAACAAAAAAAACAACAAAAAAAACAAGATTGCATTTGTGAACTAGAAATGTGTCCATAGGACACGGGTGCCCCCACACTCCACTGATTTGTCAATCTTATGTCTCTAGGTCAAATAATTTTTTTGGCTACATGTGCCAAAGTTGAAAACAAAAAATCTTTCATGAAGTAAAGGGTAAATACTACAAATACTGAATAAATCCACAAGAAAACCCCAAGGTGCATAAGTACACATGCTGACCAACATTCTTGTATACTTTCAGGCCTACAGGTCATAAACTTTTTGAGATACGTGCAACACAAGTAAAATATTGTAAATTTTACTAAGTCAAGGGCATTAGCACATCTACTACATTCGCCAAAAAAATTTTGAACACGTGACAGGCTAAAAATCCGAAGCTGGATGGACGTTTGAACACGTGACAGGCTAAAAATCCGAAGCTGGATGGACGGACACCGGACAAAAGCAATCACAAAAGCTCTTTATGTCATTTGTGACAGGTGAGCTAAAAACACTAGAAAAAACGGAATGAACCTTATAAATACATCTGGTTTAAAACCCGGGGTCTATTCCAGGATATAGCCGCAAAATATCTAACCTCAGCCTTTGTCAATTCAGAAAAGATTTTTTACAGTTTTTACTATATATACATACATGTATAAGAAAAACCTATGATCCCCTTGGGACGGGGCCAATTTTGACGCAAAAGGCAAACTTTGAACAACTTTGGCAGGGGTCTATAGATGATATTATATACAATGTACATGTACCTAATATCTAAGCCCTAAGCCTTGTATCTTAAGACAAGAAGATTTTAAAGTTTTTACTATGTGCATAAAAAGGGAAACCTATGACTCCCTGGGTCGGGGCCAATTTTGACACTGGGGACAAATTTGAACAACTTTGGTAGAGGACCTACAGATATTATCATATACCAAATATCAAAGTTCTGGGCCTTGTACTTTCAGACAAGAAGATTTTTTATGCAACAGACTGATTACTGTGCACTCATTGGTTTCAGAGGAGATGTTTTTAAAGTATTTGTTGATGACGCACAATGACAGACGGCGGACGGTAGGGAATCACACACCAATGAGAGCTGTTAACATTATAAAATACTGGTTAACAGTTGTTCAGTCAAGTAGTAAGAAATATGTCAAAGTTGTGTATGGTCTAATTTTTAGAGGTCCTGGGCTTAGTCTGTTATGTTTTCGTTACAATCTTTAGGTTTCAATAAAGTATGGATTAATCAGGGTGTTGTAGATGTAAATATATATTTAGCATGAATTAAACAAAGATTAACAGATATATTTATACAAAATTGGTATACAAATGAGAGAAAGATCATCGAGAGCAAAAAGTAATTTATTATTTTGTGATTTTGGCTTTCGTTCTTATTTGTCAATGGTTAATAGTGAAAAGTAGAAAATTTTTTATCACGTTTCAGGACTTCTTCACATAGATTAAAAGTAGACGCTAGTAGATGGCATAAGCAGTTAAGCCTAAAACAATTCCTTATAATGAAAGAAAATGTTATGGATGAATTACATGTATTATTAGAATGTACACTGTACAATGTTTTGAGACAACAGCTTATAAATAAATATTTTTGGAAAAGACAAATATAATTTATTGAAATATCTAATTATCAGAAAATTATTGATGTTCATCTTTAAAATGTTTGAAGTAACAAACAAGAATGGTAAGAACAGCACGCTCGACTGTTCTTATTGCTTGATAGTTAAAGAGCCTTGATAATGTAAAATTTTCTCAGTTCACAAAAGTGCCACGTTATTTTTGAATTCCATGTTACAGTTATAGACCTTGGAGAGAGTCCTATTATGCTCTCAAAGAAGTGAATGACATTTCAACTTGTTTCAAAGTCAGATGTCAATGGAATATGAAACAAGAAACATGGCAATGCCACTAAACCAGGATTTCAATTATTACCATTGTAGAAAGATCCTTTGTAGATGAAATACAAATACAAGCAACAAACAATGTAACTATGTGCAATGTAAATCATAAACTAGAAGGGTTTTTGTCACAGAAACATATGTCTCCCAAAACTGTGTATGGTAACTCATGTATAGTTTCATTGAAATCCTACCTGTGAAAGGCGGACAAGATTTTTCTATTTATAGCTCTGATGGCCATTTTGTGCAGCGAAGCAGAACGTGCCAGTGATGTGCACAACTAGGGATGTAACTGATTACTCCTGTAAAGTTTGGTTGAAATCCCATCAGTAGTTTGACCTGTGAAGAGCGGACAAACTTAATGCGGACGGACAGACAACCGGGCGGACGGACGGACAACCCGACGGACGGACAGACTGCAAAGGCAAAAACAATATGTCTCCCAAAAAGTTTGGGAGACATAAAAATAAATTTTCTTTTTTTAGTAACAGTAACCTTGACCCTTGGGGCCCAAAAGTTATCTTAAGCAAGGTCTTCACATAAGCTTAATTTAAAGCAAGTGTCAATAAACATCTCATTCTAAACTCTAGTTATTGATCGGAAATTGATTGTCTATTTTTAGTAACAATAACCTTGACCTTGATCCTATGAGACCCAAAAGCAACCCCAAGGAGATCTTCACAAAAGATTATTTTACATCAAGTTTCACTGAAATATCTCTTTCCAAACTCTAGTTATTGACCTGAAAATAGTTTTCCATTTCTAATGACTGACCTTGACCTTAGGGGGCCCAAAAGCAACCCTAAGCAAGATCTTCATAAAGCTACCTATATACCATGTTGTATTGAAACTATCTACTATTATCTCAATCCAAAACTCTAGTTATTGACTGAAAACTGATTTTCTATTTTTAGTAACAGTGACCTTGATCCTTTTGGGCTCAAAAGCAAGGTCTTCATAAAAGCTTGCTATATACCAAGTTTCAATGAAATCTTTCATTTTAAACTATAGTTACTGACCGGAAACTGATTTTCTATTTTCAGTAACATTGACCTTGACCCTTGGGGGCCCAAAAGCCATCCCAAGTGAAGTGAGGTCTATATAAACACATGCTTTATAAATTTCATAAAAATATCTTATTCAAAACTCTAGTTATTGACCAGAATCCTTAGTCTTTTCTATTTTTAGTAAAAGTGACCTTAAACTTTACTCTGGAAGGGGGGAAGAACCCTGGAAGGGGGGAAGATCAATCAAAGGCAAGATATTTAAATAAGCTTGCTATACACAAAGTTTAATTAAAATATTTCATTCCTTACTCTAGTTATTGACTGGAAACAGATTTTCTATTTTTAGCAACAGTGACCTTGACCTTGACTCAACAAGACTAAAAAGCAGGCAGATGAGCTAGCAGGCGTACAACAAACTAGATAGTTTCCATTCAATAACTATATAAAGTATCACACATTTTTTGGACAACCATAACCACAATTTTGCTGGTTTTAATGCTTTTAATGGATATCCTTTTTTTCCAGATATTGAAATGTGTCATCAGGGTCACTGCCCTGGAGTAAAGCATGGATTTTGAATGAATGATACCCCTTTGTGAACCTTGAATGTTCCTGTTGCAAGGTCTATCTTTTCAAGCACAATGTATTCATTTGAATTTTCATGAAAATTTGTTGAGATTATTATTGTAGGTCACTGTCAATAAACCTTTGTGGTTACTGAACATTACTGTTCCTCTCTGTGAAATAAAGAGCTTTCAGGTTAATGTTTTGAGTGCAGGTTTTCTATTCCCAATACCTGAAGTTATTCATTTGAACCTTCTCATGTCTTCATGGTCTTAATTGTATCACTATTTCAATAGGCATAGCATTAGATCATTTCTCCAGATTAAAACCAGAATGTAAAATATTTGTGCAATATCAGCCCCTTTAACATGTGTTTATTATGACAAAGTACAGTTGGCATAATTATTCTAAGAATATGTTCAAGTGTAATAAGACTGTTAGAATTCATTAAAACCATACATATGAGGGGTGATCCAAAAATTCATGGACAATGTGTGTATCTCCATAACGTGACGTCCTACCGAGGTGAACTCTTTGGATATTATTAATCAATGGTTTTTTCATAAATTGACCAAATTTTAAAACACCAATTGCATTTTTTATCTATATATGACAACATAATAACATTAAGTATCAAAATCGCGGCGCAGCTTACTTTTTCTCTGTGATGTAAACGTTTTCATCTCATTTAAACACATGTAAAACCTGTGCAAACAAAGAAAATTGGGGGAAACGTTATAATAACGTTGTTTTGATGTGTATGACATCATTCTGTCAGTATTAGAAGACATTATGAAGTTGCGGTTGTTTTACGCTCGTGCTTTAAAGAACAGGTGCTAAAACAGCTTTATCAAAAATGGATGTCACGGATCCAGCAAAACTTCGGACAGTTATACAGTTCTGTGTAAATCTTGGTAAGACGCCTGGCGAGACAAAAACAATGATCGAAAGTGTGACAAATAAACCGTCAGTGTGTCGTTCTCTAGTTCTCAGTCATTCACCATATTCGCCTGATCTTTCCGCGTGTGACCTCGCCTTGTTTCCCAGGTTAAGGAAAGAGTTGAGAGGGAAACGTTTTGACAATCTTGACGAGTTGAGAGGAGCCACCCAATGCATACTGTCATCATTCAGCCAGGAATGGTATGCGAGTACATTTAGAGACTGGGTCCGCCGCCATGAAAAATGTGTGCGGGGTGAAGGGGAAAACTTTGAAAAGTTATAAGGCAAAACGGTGACATAGATTACTTTCTAAGATAGCATAACGTCGTCAGCTGCGCCGCGTTTTGTCATGTCTATGTATATAAACTGGTGCAGAATCGTTAATTCTCGTACAATCTTTACAATATTTTTAGAATTTTTCGACATATGCTCACTTAATAAGATACTAGAATTTCATGTGATTTGCTTTATTACTTTTTGGTTTCATAATGCAGCGTGTCCACAAATTTATGGATAACCCCTCGTACAATACAACAACAACATTTTAGAGATCTAAGATGAGAATCATATGGAGCTGTCACTAAAGTGACAAATGCCCCCGAAAAGGTTTCTTGAGCATGCAGAAATGAAAAGACTAGAAATGTGTCCATAGGACATGGGTGCCCCCACCACGCCACTGTTTTGTCAATCTTATGACTCTAGGTCAAATATTTTTTGAAAACTAAAAATCTTTTACTAAGTAAAGGGCAAGAACTTTACAAATACTGAATAAATCCACAAGCAAACCCCAAGGTGCATAAGTACACATGCTGACCAACATTCTTGTAAACTTTCAGGCCTACAAGTGAAATACTTTTTGAGCTATGCATGAACAAGTTGAAAATTGGAAATTTATACTATTGTAAGTCAAGGACAATAACTCTAACAAAACTGAAAAAATCAACATGCAAAGCCCCAGGTACATAGCTTCACAGTGATGTGAATCATTATTTCTGTAATTTAGTGATGTTGATCATTATTCCTGCACACAAGGAACAATTAACAAAATAATAACATTACTAAGTCAAGGGAAATAACTCTACAAATACTGGATAAATCCACAAGCGAAACCCCAGGTGCACAACTACATATGCTGAGCAACCTTCCCGTAAGGTTTAATGACTCTATGTCAAATCCTTTTTGAGTTACATGCGACACAAGTTGAAAATTGCAAAATTTTACTAAGTCAAGGGCAATAACTCTAAAAATACTTAATAAATCCAAATGAAAATACCCAGGTGCACAACTACACATGCTGATCAACATTCCTGTAAAGTTTCATGACTCTAGACCACATATTTTTTAAGTTACATGCGACACAAGTTGAAAATTGCAAAATTTTACTAAGTCAAGGGCAATAACTCTAAAAATACTTAATAAATCCAAATGAAAATACCCAGGTGCACAACTACACATGCTGATCAACATTCCTGTAAAGTTTCATGACTCTAGGTCAAATACTTTTTTGAGTTACATGCGACACAAGTTGAAAAATTGCAAAATTTTACTAAGTCAAGGGAAATAACTCTAAAAATACTAAAAAAATCCACACGAAATACCCAGGTGCACAACTACACGTGCTGATCAACATTCCTGTAAAGTTTCATGACTCTAGGTCAAATACTTTTTGAGTTACATGCGACACAAGTTGAAAATTGCAAAATTTTACTAAGTCAAGGGCAATAACTCTAAAAATACTAAATAAATCCACACGAAAATACCCAGGTGCACAACTGCACATGCTGATCAACATTCCTGTTAAGTTTCATGACTCTAGGTCAAATACTTTTTGAGTTACGTGCGACACAAAAGAGAACGGTCGAAAGGACGGATGGAAGAATGGACGGATGGAAGAACGGACAAGGGTAAATCTAATTGCCCACCACTAAAGTGGGGGCACAAAAAGAGAATGAAAGTAACTAATTGCTTAATATTGTTCATGTGAAATAAAGTGCTAATTATAGCAAACTTAACACCTTGGGACAAGGGTCTTGCATGCGACACATCATCTTGATGTAGTCGACATTTAAGTTATTATATAATCCTTCAGTTGTTACAGTTTGGAAATTAAAATGTACCGTCAAACTTTTCTTATGAGCATAAGTACCTTCAAACTATTATAGTGACCTTGACCTTGGAGGTAGGAACATGGGTCTTACACACAACACATCATATTGATCTGGTAGACATTTGTGCCAAGTTATTTTAAAACTCTTTCATGCATGACAAAGTTATTGTCTGTACACAAATGTGGGTACCTAAAATCTCTAATTGTGATAGTGTGAACCTTCAAAATATAAGTGTGACCTTGACCTTTGAAGAAGGGACGTGGTCCTTGGACGCGACACAATGTTGTCATGAGATAGACATAAATTATTTTAAAATCCTTCCATGCATGACAAAGTTAAAAGTCCAAACATGAATGTATATCTTCAAACTGTTCTCAAGAGAATGAGTTCCTTCAAACTATAAGTGTGACCTTGACCTTGAAGGTAGGGACATGGGTCTTTGTAACGACATGTCGTCTTGATGTGGTAGACATTAATGCCTAGTTATTTTAAAATCCTTTGATGCATGACAAAGTTACAGCCCAGACACAAATGTGTGTACCTATAAACTCTAATTGTGATAAAGTGAACTTCAAAATAATAGTGTGACCTTGACCTTTGAGGTAGGGACATGGTTCTTGGAAGGACAGACACATCATCTTGATGTGACATTTGTGCCAAATTATTTCAAAATCCCTCAATGACAAAGTTACAGTCTATAAACATGAATGAAATGGGGATGCAAAGACATACAGACAAACAGAGCGATTTTAATTATGCCGCCCTTCGGGGGCATAAAAATTATTTTATTATTTGCTAACTCACACTTTTTTGTACCCATTATTCTATTTCTTAATTGATTATTGCACAATTTTCAAATGTGTATTAAATAAAATGAATATAATAAGTTTTTTGTCACGTTCAATCATAAAAAGTTGTCACCATCAGTTGTTGAGTGAGTGGGAAAAAATGGAAAACTGTACCTATCTCAAGAGTTACGACACTTTTCCATTTATATCAGTATGGGAATTCCATTTATTTAAGATGTAAAACTGTCGTAAGTCAAAAGATCATCAATATTGTCATAATTATATATATATACATTTTTTCTAGATATCAGGTATTAAATTAGTAAAATAAGAATATTAAGTACCTATTTGTGGCTATAAAATGTACAAAAAGTTTGTTAGGTAGCATAACAATAATTTTTTGCTTCTCCTGTAAAATTGTATAAGTGTGACTTATGACAGTTTTCTGTTCAACCCTTGTTGACAAAGCTTCTGTGAAAGTTTGAACAAAATCCTTTGAGAAATGTAGGAGAAGTTGCACACAGAAGAAATTGTTCAATATATATTCTATATAAGGAAGAAAAAACAAAGGGACATAATTACGTAAAAACTTATCCAATCACCAATGCCCCAAAATATGCCCCAGAGCACTTGATGACAAAGCTTCTGTGGAATTTTGAACAAAATCCCTTGAGAAATGTAGGAGAAGTTGCGCACAGAAGAAATTGTTCAATATATATTCTATATAAGGAAGAAAAAACAAAGGGACATAATTACGTAAAAACTTATCCAATCACCAATGCCCCAAAATATGCCCCAGAGCACTTGATGACAAAGCTTCTGTGGAATTTTGAACAAAATCCCTTGAGAAATGTAGGAGAAGTTGCGCACAGAAGAAATTGTTCAATATATATTCTATCTATATAAGGAAGAAAAAACAAAGGGACATAATTACGTAAAAACTTATCCAATCACCAATGCCCCAAAATATGCCCCAGAGCACTTGATGACAAAGCTTCTGTGGAATTTTGAACAAAATCCCTTGAGAAATGTAGGAGGAGATGCGCACAGAAGAAATTGTTAGGCTCGCTTGCCTGTCCACCCATCCACCTGCCGACATTCCTCAATCTAATAACCATATTTTTTCCTTCAGAAAACCTTGTTAAATATCTGAGGTGGTACACAAAATTTAACCTAAGAGCCCAAGTCAAAAGGGACATTATTCTGTCAAAATGCTTGATAGAGTTACCTCCTCCTGCCTACAGGTTGGGGCATGATGGTTAACAAGTGTGCAAAGTTTCAAAGCCATTTTTCAAAAGACTTTGAAAATATTTGAGGTGGTACACAAACTTTAACATAAATTCTTAGTCTAAAAAGAGGCATAATTCTGTCAAAATGCTTGATAGAGTTACTTCCGCCTGGGTACAGGTTTGGGGAATGATGGTGAACAAGTGTGTAAAGTTTCAAAGCCATATGTCAATGGACTTTGAATGTATTTGAGGTAGTACGCAAATTTAAACGTAAATTCTAAGTAAAACAAGAGCACCGCTAGGCGGAGCATTATACGCCCGAAAGTGATTTTTTTTAGTAAAGATGAAGCATTTGTAAGACATGGGAATTAAATAAAGTATTACCTCCTTCACAAAACAATCCTCCTTTGAAGTTTCAATATTGTGGTCCAAATGGAACTTAAGTTATGCCCCAGAAACTGTTTTCAGTTCTAAGGTAATAGTGACCTTGACCTTTGACCTTGTGACCCAAAAATCAATAGGGGTCTTCCATCCAATATGGACAATCATACTATGAAGTTTAAACACAGTGGGCCAAATGAAACTTAAGTTATGTTCGACAACTATTTTCAGTTTTAAGGTAATAGTGACCTTGACCTTTGACCTTGTGACCCCAAAATCAATAGAAGTCTTCTACCTAATATGGACAATCATCCTATGAAGTTTGAATATTGTGGGCCAAATGGAACTTAAGTTATGCTAAAGAAACTGTTTTCAATTTCTAAGTAATAGTGACCTTGACCTTTGACCTTGTGACCCCAAAATCAATAGGGGTCTTCTACCCAATATGGACAATCATCCTATGAAGTTTGAACACTGTGGGCCAAATGGAACTTAAGTTATGCTCCGGAAACTGTTTTCAGTTTTAAGGTAATAGTGACCTTGACCTTTGACCTTGTGACCCCAAAATCAATAGGGGTCTTCTACCCAATATGGACAATCATCCTATGAAGTTTGAACACTGTGGGCCAAATGGAACTTAAGTTATGCTCCGGAAACTGTTTTCAGTTTTAAGGTCATAGTGACCTTGATCTTTGACCTTGTGACCCCAAAATCATAAGGGGTCTTGTACCCAATATGGACAATCATCCTATGAAGTTTGAACACTGTGGGCCAAATGGAACTTAAGTTATGCTCTGGAAACTGTTTTCAGTTTTAAGATCATAGTGACCTTGACCTTTGATCTTGTGACCCCAAAATCAATAGGGGTCTTGTACTCAATATGGACAATCATCCTATGAAGTTTGAACACTGTGGGACAAATGGAACTTAAGTTATGCTCCGGAAACTTTTTTCAGTTTTAAGGTCATAGTGACCTTGACCTTTGACCTCAAAATCAATAGGAGTCTTCTACCCAATATGGACAATCATCCTATGAAGTTTGAACACTGTGGGCCAAATGGAACTTAAGTTATGCTCCGGAAACTGTTTTCAGTTTTAAGGTCATAGTGACCTTGACCTTTGACCTTGTGACCCCAAAATCAATAGGGGTCTTCCACCCAATATGGGCAATCATTCTATGAAGTTTGAACACTGTGGGCCAAATTGAACTTATGTTATACTCCAGGAAACTGTTTTTCAGGTTTAAGGTCATAGTGACCTTGACCTTTGTGACCCCAAAATCAATAGGGGTCTTCTACCCAATATGGACAATCATCCTATGAAGTTTGAATACTGTGGGCCAAATGGAACTTAAGTTATGCACGGGAAACTGTTTTCAGTTTTAAGGTCATAGTGACCTTGACCTTTGACCTTGTGACCCCAAAATCAATAGGGGTCTTCCACCCAATATGGACAATCATTCTATGAAGTTTGAACACTGTGGGCCAAATGGAACTTATGTTATGCTCCAGGAAACTGTTTTTCAGTTTTAATGTCATAGTGACCTTGACCTTTGACTTTGTGACCCCAAAATCAATAGGGGTCTTCTACCCAATATGGACAATCATCCTATGAAGTTTGAATACTGTGGGCCAAACGGAACTTAAGTTATACTCCGGAAACCAAATTGGTAGGACGGACGGACAGACGGACGGATGCCAGGGGGTATTACATAATATGCCCGAAATTCTTTCGGGCATATAAAAAGGGGCATAATTCTGTCAAAATGCTTGATAGAGTTACCTCCTCCTGCCTACAGGTTGGGGGCATGATGGTTAACAAGTGTGTAAAGTTTCAAAGCCATTTGTCAATAGACTTTGAAAATATTTGAGGTGGTACAAAGTCTTTAACCATAAATTCTTAACAACAATCAAACTAGAAATGTCGTCACACCACGAATGCCCCAACATGCAGCCAAAATTTCAGATGTTACAATATTTAGCTCCAAATTTGTTTGCACAAACTATTTTTTTCATTTTAAGTTTAAAGCCCTTAGAACTATTCAATGTATACACAAACCATTTTTATACAAAGTTCAAGGCACTGAAAGTCTGAAACTATTCAGTGTTAACTTTTTGTAAATTGCATATTGCATATTTGTAGACAAAATAATGACTACATACATTTCTACAATAGTATGAGTGCTGAAACTAAAAATTCAAAATTTTTCCAACATTCAAGAGAGATAACTTTGTCCAAAATCATTGAACCACGACCAAATTCGAACTTGAACTGCTTATTCCTAAATTCAAACTTGACCTGCACATTCCTTTGAGGTATCCATATGTTAAATTTGAGTTGAATGTGTAATACCGTTGGGAAGATAATGAACAGAAACTGAAAATTTCATATTATTTACAAAGTGAAAGGGGCATAACTCTGCAAAAAATCATCAAACAACGACCAAATCAAACTTGACCTGCACATTCCTTTGATGTATACAAATGTGAAATTTGAAATGAATGTGAAATACCATTTGGGAGATAATGAACAGAAACTAAAAATTTCATATTATTTTCAAAGTGAAAGGGGCATAACTCTGCCAAAAATCATCGAACCATGACCAAATTCAAACTTGACCTGCACATTCCTTTGAGGTATCCATATACAAAAATGTATTAAATTTTGATTGAATGTGTAATACCGTTTGGGAGATAATGAACGGAAACTGAAAATTTCATCAAGGGGCATAACTCTGTCAAAATTCATCGGACTATGACCAAATTCGACCTTGACCTGTATTTTCTCATGATATATCCATATGTCAAATTTGAGTTGTATATGTGCAACCGTTACTAAGATAATGAATGGAAACTGATGATGACGGAATGACAGAATGACGGAACAGGGTAACATTATATGACCAAGCCATTCTGTGTCATATGTCATAAGCCATAAAATTATGTCAATGGATTTTGAAAATATTGGAGGTGGTACACAAACTTTAACATAAGTGGTTATGCTGACGACGACGCTTGGGTGACTTAAGGATAGCTCTACTTATTCTTATCAAATAGTCAGGCTAAAAATTATTACAAATATTTAAGTTTTCAGCAATGTCAACAACAACATGACTATAGCAATTATTTTTTTTCCTTGAAAAAGTTGAGCTAAAAATGAAACTCTTACACAAATAATTTCAGAAATTTGCTATGATTAAAGGTAGCACTACCAACTTATCAACTGTGCAGTGTGATGTTAGCTGACTAATTGATAATGATGATCCCGAAAATGGAAGCCATGCAAGTCCATTACAAATTTTTTAGCAAGTTAAACAAGAGGGCCATGATGGCCCTGAAATCGCTCACCTGTATATAGGCCCCCGAGGACCTTTATTTGAACAAACATGGTAGTCACCCATTATGATGATGTTTCATGATAAGCTCTAGCTCTAAGAAGATTTTCTAAGTCTTTACTATACACATATAGGGAAAAACAATGACCCCCCCCCCCCTCTGGGCGGGGCAAATTTTGTCCCCAGGGCTTTTATTTAAACAAACTTGGTAGACACTCACTGGAAGATAATTTATGTTTAATATCTTAACTCTAGCTCTTTGGGTTTTTTAACAGAAGATTTTTTATGTTTTTACTACAGTGTAACTTCTGAAAACCGAACACCCATGGGACTTGTCAAAAAGTTCGGATTTCAGAGGTTTCCGGAATTCAAAGGTTTCAGATAATGTGGACAAGACTAAGCCACTTAATGTCATTAAATGTCAATGAAAATGTGGCCATTACTGTAATTTCATATAGAATAGTATTTTAATCAAAATAAAGATGTGAAGGAAAAGAAAACATTTATATTTAACACTTTATTTAATACTGCAAATTTATGCCTTTGAATTTCTATCAGTTTGTAGAAATGTTGTTAATTGCATTAACTTACATATTGTCCGATGCTAGTTGATTTATATGTACACCAAATGCAATAAAATCCCTAAAGACGTTTGATGCATACATTGTCCCAACTAATTGTCATTTAATCCGCTAATAAACACTTCAAATTAACTGACTGTCGTAAATTACTTTAATTAACCGCATCACTTCAAACATACTATTTCACAGTTTGTGATTTTAACGTGTGTCAAATTACACGATCACCGTTAATTGGTAAACAATCGATAGGGAGATTAAATCTCCCTGCAGGGTAAACATTCTTGATTTACAATGTTTTTCACACCTTTGGATATTTCCGGATTTTGGAGGTAAAATTGCATTGATTTGACTCTAATTTTAAGAAAATATCGTCCGGAATTCAGAATTTAGAAGTTCCGGAATTCAGAAGTATTATATTAATAGAAAAAAGAAGGGAAAAAATCGGGACCGAAAAAATTGTTCGGTTTTTAGAAGTTTCCGGATTTCAGAAGTTCCGGAATTCAGAAGTTACACTGTATATACATAAGGAAAATCAATGATCCCCGGGGTGGGGCCAATTTTAACCCCAGGGCCCTTATTTGAACAAAAATGGTAGACACCCATTAGAAGATGTTTCATGCATAATATCTTAGCTCTAGCTCTAATGTTTTTTTAAAAGAAGAATTTTTAAGTTTTTACTTCACACATAAAGGGAAAAACAATGACCCCTTGGGCTGGGGCCAATTTTGACCCCAGGGCTTTTATTTGAACAAACTTGGTAGACACCCACTAGAGGATGTTTCATGCTTAATAGCTAAGCTCTAGCTATTTGGGTTTTTTAAAGAAGATTTTTAAAGTTTTTACTATAAACTGTATAATACAAATAACGAAAATCAATGACCCCTCCGGGCGGGGCCAATTTTGACCCCAGGGCATTTATTTGAACAAACTTGGTAGACACTGACTAGATGATGTTTCATGCCAAATATTGAAGCTCTAGCTCTTACGGTTTTCCAAGGGAAGATATTTTAAGTATTTTCTTCTGGTTGCCATGGCAACCAGAGTTCTGCTTGGAATTAAATTCTTTGAACAATTTTTAAAGTTGACTACCAAAGGAACATTCCTGTGAAGTTTGGATGAAATTGGCTTAGTGGTTTATGAGGAGATGTTGTGTAAAGTAAAAGTTTACGGACGGACGGACGAAAAGCGATCACAAAAGTTCACCATGTCACTTTGTGACATTCGCTGTAATATCAGCAGAATTATAACTGTATTTTCTAACCTTATCTGTATAAACATTATAACTGTATTTTCTAACCTTATCTGTATAAACATAATAACTGTATTTTCTAACCTTATCTGTATAAACATTATAACTGTATTTTCTAACCTTATAAACATAGTCTGTAGGTGAGATGACTTTACCATTGACAGTGACTGATGTAGGTGCTATTTCTACACCAAGGACGTACAATTCTCCCAATATCATAGGTTCAGCACTATAACCACCGTGTACCACTGTAGGTGTTAACATTCTCTGAAATAGCAAACTTCTCTACATTCAATGTTTCAAATAAAAGAAATAATTTGACAGTGTGAGGAGTGTGTAATGATATTTAACTGTCTTTGTATTAGAGCCTATCTTAAATGCAGTTACATTTTTAAAAATTTTATCAGTATCGCTCCTTGATTTAGATGTACCATCCAATATCAACAGATGTGTAAAATGTCTGAAATCATTTTGTGAGTAGCTTATAAATAGAAACTAATGAATGAAGTTTCCAAACTAAAACCTATTTTTGGTTTCTTTGACTTTTACACTAACATCGGAATGTGAAAATAACGCATGATTTGTGCAGTAAGTAACGCAGAAATGTGCAGAAATGGCAGATATCTGATAGGACTTCCAACGCAGTTAATAAACTGGTCAATATTTTTTTTATTTAACCAAACTGAAAACAAGAGGGCCAATATGGCCCTAGATTGCTCACCTGACCAATCGAACTCATCCGAGCAATTACCTTGACAAGTTTCAAGGGCCCTGTGACAATAAATAAGGGTCATCTTCTAATCATGACTAACCTCCATGCCAAATAGGAAGACTGTAGGTCAAAGGATTTAAAGTTATTGGATGGACAATATTTTTTCTGTCAAGACCCACTTTGACTTGGTGACCTCAAAATCAAAAGCTGTCATCTACTAATCATGACTAACCGCCATGCCAAATATGAAGACTGTGGGTCAAAGGAATCTTAAGTTATTGGGTGGACAAGCTTTTTTCACTCAAGACCCCTGTGACCTTGACGTTTGACCTGGTGACCTCAAAATCAATAGGGGTCATCTACTAATCATGACTACCTTCCATGCCAAATATGAAGAGTGGGTCAAAGGATTTAAAGTTATTGGATGGACACTATTTTTTCTGTCAAAACCCCTGTGACCTTGACCTTTGACCTGGTGACCTAAAAACCAATAAAGGTCATCTACTAATCATGACTAACCTGCATGACCTCAAAATCAAAAGGGGTCATCTAGTAAACATGCATGCCAAATATGAAGACTGTGGGTCAAAGGAATCTTAAGTTATTGGGCGGACAAGCATTTTGAAGTCAAGGCCCCTGTGTCCTTGACATTTGACCTGGTGACCTCAAAATCAATAGGGGTCATCTACTTATCATGACTAACCTCCATGCCTAATATGAAGAAAGTAGGTCAAAGGAATCTTAAGTTATTGCGCGGACAAGCATTTTTTAGTAAAGGTCCCTGTGACCTTGACCTTTGACCTGGTGGCCTCAAAATCAAAAGGAGTCATCTACTAATCAGGAACAACCTGCATGCCAAATATGAAGACTGTGGGTCAAAGGAATCTTAAGTTATTGAAAGTAACTGAGAAAGAAAGCTGGACTTCTTGGAAGAAATGATGAGAGCACTGTTTTCGTTCAACAAGACATAATGCCAAATTGTGTTTTAAACTTAGTAAGGGAAAGGTATCCTAATCCACCTGGACAACCCTACACTGGACACTTTTGGTGACCTTAGCCATTAAATGGAAAATTACAATTTATTACTTGAATGTAATGTATAGTAAAGTTGATAACTTACAAGAGTGAGAAATACAAACCCAGAGTAAATAGTTATTTCTGTTTGTTTTTATTGTGAAATGTACTGGATTTATGCACTTTTAATTAAGTAAACTGTTCTATAATTAGTGAGATGCAAATTTCGATTTTATGACAAAACTCAGAAAAACTGTTATATCAAGTAAGTTACATTGATTTCCATATTGCATGGATTGCCATGTGATCACATTGCTATGTTTACAAACAATTTGGTCACATGATTATTGACATAATGAACTCCTCCCTATTTCTTCATACATTTTCAAATTTCTTATCTAAACTGATAAATTAATCATTTAGCTTCATTTAGGATTTTTTTCTTTGGTAAAAAACACAATTTAACTGCAATATTTTTAAAAATCTCTCCCTGAGCTGAATACAGTTTAAAAATTCAAGGGAAACCACCAACCAACCATTACCTTCCTTTTATACCGAGGTTGGGTCTTTAAAGAAAACAGATATTTTTAGATATATATTTTTTCATCTCTCAGAAATTAAGAAGAGCAAGTCAGTAGGTAGGTATTCTATCGTAAAGTTATTTGTGTGGTTTTTTTTTATCTCATTCAAAAATACATAACAGGGCTCATATTTATGTTAACTTTAATATATATTTTTATATTCATTGCTGATATGTGGTATGTCTAATAATCATCATAATTATCTTTTACAGATTAACATTTTTAATAAAAATATTATCTTATTCTTGTCTTTGAAAACAAGGAAAAAGCTAAAGGATAACAAGAGTGCCATGATGGTAGACACCCACTAGAAGATGTTTCATGCTTAATATCTAAGCTCTAGCTATTTTGGTTTTTTTAAAACAGGATTTTTTAAGTCTTTACTATATACCCCAATTTTAAGCCCAGGGCTTTTATTTGAACAAACTTTGTAGACACCCACTAGAAGATGTTTCATGCTTAATATCTTAGCTCTAGCTATTTGGGTTTTCTAAAAGAAGACTTTTTAATTTTTTACTATATACAAATAAGGAAAATCAATGATCCCCGGGGGCGGGGCCAATTTTGACCCCAGGGCTTTTATTTGAACAAATTTGGTAAACACTGACTAGATGATGTTTCATGCCAAATATTTTTGCTCTAGCTCTTTCGGTTTTCTAAAGAAGATATTTTAAATTTTTTCTTTTGGTTGCCATGGCAACCAGAGTTCTGCATGGAATTAAATTCTTTGAACAATTTTTAAAGTTGACCACCAAAGGAACTATCCTGTGAAGTTTATGAGGAGATGTTGTTTAAAATAAAAGTTTACTGATGGACGCCGGATGAAAAGCGATCACAAAAGCTCACCATGTCACTTTGTGACAGGTGAGCTAAAAAAAATAATACCATTGTTATATATAACTATAGTTTAGCTTATTTTTCTCACACATTTATAATACAGAATTTTTACATCCCTGTTGTTTGTTGTTTGATTCTTATTTTTGACATTGATTATTTTCAACCTTTTAAAGTAATTGCCAACCAACGGACCACCTCTAATGTCGAGGCCTGGTTGTCATGCTTTTATTTCTGGTCTTCTGTGTAAATGGCCATCTGTGATGAGCAAGTTTACATACATTATTACAGACTGAATCTGTATTTACCACTGATGAAATCCCACATTTTAACTGTCATCCTTTTTCTATCAGTTGATTGGTTGCTTATTGGTAGTCAATCAGTGATATCAGTTGCAGACAGGCTGTCAATCACATTATGTCCTAAACTTATTTGTAAAATATTTTCACCAATTGAGAATTTTATATGTGTCTAAAAATTCCAATGAGTTATTTTTCACCAATAAAACTATCCCAATAGCAGTTAATAGGTGGAAAACAGATTGTCAATAGTTGATAAATAAGTTGTTAAATATGTTGTCATATATTCACTCCATAATTTGGCTAAAATAACAACCAATCAAGCACTGATGGCTCTGTGTAAATGGGGTATAAGCTTTAAAAAAAATTTAAATGGACACCTCCAGCTTTCCCCGGGCGATTTTCCAGGGTAAGCCTGGAAGAGAGGCTGGTAAACCCTGAAAACTATGGAAAAGCATGGAATTCCATGGAAATTCATGGAGAATTGGTATTTTTTCCATGCTATATGGACTTTTTTTGTCCAGCCATTTCCAGCATTGCGTGAATAGGCTGGAAATTGGCTAGACATTTGTGGTAAAAGACTGGAAAACCATGGACTTTACTTCCATGTATCATGGAAAGTGGAACTTAGATTTTTTTTGATGCTGGAAATGTGTTAAACTTTCTCTAAGTATGCTGGAAAAACTTGTAAAAATAACAACAAGAAATCTTACTTTATATATTCAGCCCAATATTGTAAATTTACGAAGAAAATATAAAATCATCATTTATTTTAATGCAAATGATTTGAAATTTGACACTTTATACATTCGTATACGAATTTTAGCATGCAAATGAAGATGTTGTAAAGTTGGATTCCAACTACAACAGGTTATATAATTATTATATAATATTGCATAATATTACTCAAGAAGTATAACATGTATAATCTTAAGGAATATTTTTCAAGAAATATTAAAGTTTTTAAACTTTAACTTAGATTTAAGTTTATTTTAAAGTTTAATCATAATGAACATGTATTGTTTTATAGACATTTCATTCTTATCATTCATTAGTTTAATGTTGATTATAATTGTATTGAGTAACATTGTAGAACTTATTGAAGAAATCTTTAACAGCAACTTAGCATAGCCTAAGACTCTTTATATACAATACATGTATACTTTCAATTACACTGGCCTTTAAACTTAGTGAGATACATATTGTTTATTTAGCATTTGCATGATTTCTATATGTTTGTAAATATATTTAGTTGATATTAGTTTCTAGTTTTATTGTTTAAAATATTTTTGTAAAAGTTTATTACTTTATTATTTTTGTGATCATGGTCAATTGATACTGTTGCAAAATTTTCCATGAATCATAATCTATTTTTAGGATAGTTATGTAAAGCCCTAATGAGCTCTGATTGGCTAAAATTCATTGACCAATCAGAGCAGTTCTGCATTTTACCGGTTCCACACAAAGTTCTGGTTCCCAGTAGAGTGCATAAATACAGGCACTTTACACAATTTTGTCATTCTGCTGCTAATTTTTGGAAAAGTAAGATCTCTAAAAGCTCTCTAAGGTTAATTAATTAATTAATTTATTTATTTTAGGCACTTTGGCACATAAGTAAACCTTAGAGATTATCTAAATTCACTGAAATATTTTTGATAAATTTGTAAGTAATGTAAGTAATTATATTTTTCACAGAATTAATTAAGATTAATTAATATCTTTTCTTTGTTTTAAGTGGCAGCCATTTTGAATTATTAGATCTTTATTTTTTGTTGATACTGATTAAAACAGGGCTTGCTACTATTTAGATTTATAAGTTAAACAGCACAGAATCATTAAGGTTATTTTTCATATTTTAGTAATTACAGTTTAAACAACTTTCAATTGTTTTAAATCTTTTATTCACTAGTTTATTTTGAGTATCATATTTTCTATTAAAGTACATTTTGTCAACTTGTTTAGTTTTAAGTAACTTTTAGTTTAGTGTAAATAAAAACTTAGTTCATTAAAAATTTGGTTGATTTAAATTCATTCAACATTTGTGTTTTATTTCCCTTTGCATTCAAAGGGTGGTGTCATCCTGACAATTAGATTTTATCCCATTAAAGAGTACTCCTGAGCAAACTAAGAACATTAAAAAGTAAATATTAGGTAATAAGTAACTAAATTCTATTTATAGAAAACTTAAGGCTTTTCATTTTCAACACCACAACAACGGTGCCAAGTGGGATAGAGGCCTGCTTCTATTTTTAGAAACACTTATTAACATATTTTTTAATCACCACAACAATGGTGTCAGAAGTGGGATAGTTTTGAAAATAAGTAAATTTTCTCAACTCAGGAATACATTATTTATAAGTAAATTTTTGTATTGATAGTTTTGAAAATAGTAAATTTTCTGAACTCAGTAGAACATTATTTTTAATAAGTAAATTTTTGTATTTTTTGAAAATAAGGATTTTTGTCAAAGTAAATTTTTGAATACTTAGTCAATTAATAGCAATAAAGTAAAGTCATATAACAGTAAACACTCTTAACCTATCTTTTCTTCCTTCAACTGCTACACGGTGATCTGTTCTATTTCAACTGATAGGGGCGGCCTGAAGGTTGAAGCTTGTCACAAGCCTGAACAGCTAACTTAGTTTCAGTTAATTTCATATAAGGTAGGACGGTAAATACATTGACATCCTTCCGGCTATACATTGCGGCAGTCCGGCAAGCTGGATGTTATATGGGGTAATCGTTCTATTAGTAATACAATAATAGGTGATTATATATTTCTGGCTATACTGTTCTGGCAGCTGGAAGCACAAGCGTGTCATATATGATCCTAGAGTTGTAAAATTCTTTTCTATCTTCCGGCCAGGCCTATTTTACCTCTTTAATTTCATATAAAGGCCAATTCCCAAAGAGTCCCTTACCCCGAAATATAAATCAAGAAATATAAATCACAAGTACAGAGATCAATAGCAACCAAAGTTATTGATTTATGAAGTACATAGTCATTTCCAACTAATTACAACTTTATTTTCAGTGTCCGATAGTGCCTATTTCGCAAACACACATTTTAGGCAATATAGTGTGCATATTCAGAAAGCTTTCGATCTATCTTTATAATATAAATTCTAAATTTTCATTTTAAAAGGCACTTCACTCGGCAAACCATTATTAGTCTGTGCATTGGCTCCGAAATAAAAGATTATAAAAATTTGTCCGCATATTGGCTCCGAAATAAAAGATTATCAATATTTGTCCGCATATTGGCTCCGAAATAAAAGATTATCAATATTTGTCCGCATATTTTCTCCGAAATAAAAGATTATCAATATTTGTCCGCATATTTTCTCCGAAATAAAAGATTATCAATATTTGTCCGCATATTGGCTCCAAAATAATAAGAAAGAAGATTCCTTCATATTGTCAAACCTCCTCAAATGGTAGAAGATTCAGCCTCAGACATGGCCAGCAGCTAAACACGCAAACACTACCTAGGATGGAGTCGCTATCCAGAACACTACAAACCAACGTTGGCATCAACACGTCAGAAGAAGATGTCTACTTCTACAATTGTTATCTTCCACTACAATACGCAACTTCATACCAGAGATACAACTACTACTATGATGACTATTATGCATCCTCCAGACAACAGCTGCCTCCATCTTCTTCACTTTATGAAGAAATCCTGTATCTTCGAGAACAAGTTAAACTCTTAGAAAAATGACTACAAGAACTTCAGAGAACCAGAGAAGATGAACAAACATACCATGTTTCACCAGTCTACTCATCAATACAAAGAAGATCAACTCCATATCATGGGCAAATTAGACATCAGCCATATCAATGTCATGAAGAATATTCAAAAAACTTCCAACAAGAACCTCTGGGCGACTACATAGACCACGAAGCCTACCGACTGAAACAATCAACCCAAAACAACAAATCTCTCGCTAATAAAAGAAGATTATTTCGAACAAGTACACCAAGCCAACTAAGAAACACGGCTTTAATTGTTACAAATGGCTTCACAGAAGACTCCAAAGATAAATACCCTCCCAAATTACAGGGCATAAACCCAAGCAAACTTGTAACCAAAGAAAGACTATTACAATTTGCGAGAGAATTCAAGCAATCATTGATGAAAGACTTATGCACATGGGGTGATGACAACTACCAAAATAAAAAGTTCCAACAAAATACATATTTCACCTCAAACTGCCAAGAAGACTGCTGCCTCACTTCAAGAAGTCAAACTGAGCTGCAACCTTACAACAAAGTCATAGAAGACAGTCTACCACTGAATCATTTAAACTTCAAAGGACTGATTCTGCAGGCCAAGAGTCAGTCCATCCAGTAACTAATATCTCCAGCAAAATGGCCGAAGACAACCAAGATGACAAACCGCAAATGGCATCAGATACAATAAAGTCAGCAACAGTAGAAGACTTCGTTCCTGTTCAGGGCTACAATTTAACGCCCTACCCAGAACTGATGCCAAAGAAAGCCAAACGACCACCTTTCAATGCCAATTACATACCAACTGAAGACATCACCGACACAAACAGCAGACCAAAAGATGCAATCTTCGTTTGGACAGTCTGCATGGCTACTATCTACGATAACTTATTAGTAGTCATATACAATAAAATACCAATAGGCGATGACGAAGATGCCAAGACCATTACCAGACCACAAGAAGTTGACAAAACAAAACCCGGCGAAGACCAAAAACCACAAGAAGATGCCACATACAAATCAGATGACCAATACCACAGACCAGATGCTTGCGTGTATCCGAGAAGAGAGACGAAAATCGGTAACTATTCAAATCGCGACTGTGTTAAACTGAGCAAACCCGAGTTTGTTCATAGACTGACAAATATTATTCAAAACAAGTATAAAAACATTTAGGGTGATAGAAAAGATGCCACCTTTTATTAAGTTTCTTTTTTCAATTCATTTTAAATTGATAAGAAAGTAATTTAAGTTTAAGTTACACTGCCATACCGTACCATGTTGTTTTTTGTTATGTTGAGAAAAAGACTTTTGTATACATATAAGATATTGATATATTGAGTTAGATTTTTGTTACAATGATTGATATTGTGTGATTATTTGTTAACTTTTTGTTAAGTACAAATTTTTCTGTTTGAGTTTTATAAGGTTGCTTTAGGTGTCTTAGTGAATATTTTTTGTGCTCGTTACATAGAATTTAAGTTTCTATGGGCTTGATGTTTTGAAACATCAAATTTTTGAGTTTTAGAGATTTTCTATAGGATTTAAGATCTATAGGCGTCTGGTGATATGTTTCACAGACATTTTTTGTTCACTTAAGTAATGATCCTAAAGTAAGCGTTTGTTTACCATAGATGTGCATAGCTCCATCGCAGCTAGGTCTAACACATAATTATGCTTTTTGTGATTTTTTCACAGTGGTGTGAAACTTTGATTTATTTAAAAGTTAATATGTATTTTTGCATGTCATTAGACTAACAGGATTTAAGTTGGATATCATATGTTTTGTTGATACGAGAAAGACCTGTTTTACTCATGGTATAATTGTTAACCATTTTGATGCTACTTTATTAATGATACATTGTAGTTAATCATCTGTTATAGCGATATTTCTTATGATTGTATTTTAACATGGTGGTGTAACTGATTCTTTATGAAAACTTTTTGCAGAATACAAATTTAAAGTTAAAATCTATTATTGATTCTATTAAAAGGTGATATTCTTTTTCTAGAAAGTGTTTTGTGTAGAAAAAGATAAAGAAAATTCGCTTAAAGTGTTGTATGAATAGTGATAAAGTGTTTTATGAATAGTGATAAAGAAAATCTAAAGTGTAGAATAAAGTGTTGACATAAGTGAAATGAATAACGCGCAAAGTTAAACAAATCAATAGATCGTGCATCTGAGTAAATATAATTAAATCGCGCATCTGAGAAACATTACCAAATCGTGCATCTGAGAGACAAATAATGATATCGCGCAACATGTAAATAACTGTGCATAGACATTGGGCGCAATGAACATTTAAGGTGGTTGTGCCATCATGCACTTATATAAAACATAATTGTTATCGCGCATAAGTATCAAATCCCATAATTGTGACAAAATCTAGTGCAAAGACATTGGGCACAGTATGAATATTTCAGGTGGCTGTGCCAGCACACTAGTAACCCCGAACATGACGAAAAAAGAAAACCCGATGATGACAGAAAGAAGAAATAACATTTTAAAATTGTTATCATGTTATTATATAGTAATAACACTTCTTTCATTCCAGGACAAGACATTTTAATTATTATATTCTCATTTTGTATTTACATGATGCATAGATTTTATTGAGAAGATATTTCTATTTCCATGTAATATGAGATAAAAAATATTTCAACATAATTGCATGCTTGTACATTTTTGTAAATATGTTCTTTATTCATTCTTTAAGTAGATTTGTTAGTTTATTGTTTTATACTTTATAGTTTCATCCATATATTATATTGACATGAACATTTTTGATATGATAATATGCTATTTCTTTGAGGTATCTTTAATACAGTAAAGGTTCAAGTTTTATCTTGAAAAAATTTATTGTTCTTGGCAATAAATTTTTTCTTTTTCCAAAACCGGTGTATTGTTGTAAAGTTGGATTCCAACTACAACAGGTTATATAATTATTATATAATATTGCATAATATTACTCAAGAAGTATAACATGTATAATCTTAAGGAATATTTTTCATAAAATATTAAAGTTTTTAAACTTTAACTTAGATTTAAGTTTATTTTAAAGTTTAATCATAATGAACATGTATTGTTTTATAGACATTTCATTCTTATCATTCATTAGTTAAATGTTGATTATAATTGTATTGAGTAACATTGTAGAACTTATTGAAGAAATCTTTAACAGCAACTTAGCATAGCCTAAGACTCTTTATATACAATACATGTATACTTTCAATTACACTGGCCTTTAAACTTAGTGAGATACATATTGTTTATTTAGCATTTGCATGATTTCTATATGTTTGTAAATATATTTAGTTGATATTAGTTTCTAGTTTTATTGTTTAAAATATTTTTGTAAAAGTTTATTACTTTATTATTTTTGTGATCATGGTCAATTGATACTGTTGCAAAATTTTCCATGAATCATAATCTATTTTTAGGATAGTTATGTAAAGCCCTAATGAGCTCTGATTGGCTAAAATTCATTGACCAATCAGAGCAGTTCTGCATTTTACCGGTTCCACACAAAGTTCTGGTTCCCAGTAGAGTGCATAAATACAGGCACTTTACACAATTTTGTCATTCTGCTGCTAATTTTTGGAAAAGTAAGATCTCTAAAAGCTCTCTAAGGTTAATTAATTAATTAATTTATTTATTTTAGGCACTTTGGCACATAAGTAAACCTTAGAGATTATCTAAATTCACTGAAATATTTTTGATAAATTTGTAAGTAATTTAAGTAATTATATTTTTACAGAATTAATTAAGGTGACAACGGAGTCAATTATCACTGAAAATACCTAAAATGAGATTTTTTGCTTAGTATATTTATCAACCTTTTCTGAACACATTCGTGATTTAATTTTGGAAGCAGTTAGTCCAAAAAATGTGTTTTTAAACGTTTTAAAACGGTACCTGTACTATTTTTATCTGCTATCGCGTAACCTGTCAATTATCGATAACGCTCCGCCCCCTGTTGAGGCATCAATGAGGGAAATCGGTAGTTCCATATATGCGTGAATTACCGGTCCATACTGGTCCATACTACTCGTAATTCATGTATCGTACAAATACCGTACATCTTTTATGAATATCGTCTACCTTTTATTTAGCCTTTTTTATAAAATAAGAAATTGTCGGCCAATGTACGTAACATAATGTATGAAACATAAATAATTAAGCATAGCGACAAATCGCACGACCACGGGGTTGATTAAAAATATAGTTGCTAAAATATCCATAATGTGTGAAAATAATTTGTCTGTCCCGTTAATCTGATAGATATTACATTGAGTTTATGGACTTTTGTACGGATTCAAGGACTTGCTTTACATTCAACCTCGTTTTCTAACAATGTCAAGTAAAACAGCAACAAAAACAGACAACATTTTTTATGTGAACGCCTATATGACTTGTGGTAAGGTCTCCCTGACAAATTTCTAAACCATTTTAGGTTGTCTAAGGATGATTATTTCTCTATGAATCAATAAAAAAAGATAATAAAATAAATTATCAGTGAATGCTTTGAATAAATTGTTCGCTAGTAAATCGAACACAGTACTAATAAACCTGGGAGAAAGTTTGGAATTTATTGTATATCCCAGTAGAAACTGGATCTCTATGCCGTGCATAGATGATTTTCATGATAATAGAAGTCAAGAAGGTCAGATCATAATGATCGAGTGATACCTTTTATTTCTATTAAAATATGTGAAGCATTTATATCAATTTGGAGGAAAAAATATATAAAATCCCGTTCTTATTTGTACATCTACCATGGACTTTAAAAGACTGTCAGAAGCTCAGTTTTTTTGTTATTTTTAATTTATATTTTAACGGAATTTCATACACGAGTACACAGATAGAGTGACACTGGTATATAATATAATAATAATGCTGATGATAATAATAATAAACTTCAAATGTGAAACAATTAAATACCCCGCTAGCGGTGCACAAATACGTCCCATTCCCCGCCCCCCACCCCACCGAGTGCCTCAAATTTTACCGAAAGTCACGTGATATGTGCAACCGATACCAGACTAACGGTAAATCACGTTAAGATGTGAAGAAATTTCTGTTATAAACTGATATTAATCAGCAACTTTTTAATTGGTCAGATGTCACTGGGTCATAAAATGTTGTTAGTGTATGTTACCGCAACTTGTGACCCTCTCTGGTGCGATATTTGTGTATTATGTAATTATTTAGCGTGAAACGTAGGGGTCCGAGAGAGAACAGCCAATTTATGACACTTCGTTTGATGCGGATCGGACTAACTTTGAATCGGCATAACTTTTTTTAATAATCAAGCAATTAACATGCGGTTTAAAGCACATGAAAGGGAATTCATTTACGGAGGGAACCGTGTCAGGGATTTCTGTTTGCTCAATCAGCGACTTAATTATCTTTAATTACGTAATATGTATGGTGAAAAAAGTCGCATAAAATGTTTGACGTTACGTAATATTTTTTTGAGAAAAGATAGACAAAATTTGAGACACGGTTCCCCAGATATTATAAGTATGTTTATTTTCCAAAAGTTTGATGACAAAAAAATAAAAAATGACTTTGATATGGCGATTTAAAATTTTAGGATTTTTATTAAAAATCAATCATTTACAAAGACATTTTTTTCAAATATGTTATTTTTTATGATGATCAACGACATTTAATGCACAAAGATTAAATAAATAACAATTATTACTAAAATAAGTTGGTTTAAATGACATTTATGTGATTACCACGGAAAGTGTCTGTTGTCACCTTAAGATTAATTAATATCTTTTCTTTGTTTTAAGTGGCAGCCATTTTGAATTATTAGATCTTTATTTTTTGTTGATACTGATTAAAACAGGGCTTGCTACTATTTAGATTTATAAGTTAAACAGCACAGAATCATTTAGGTTATTTTTCATATTTTTAGTAATTACAGTTTAAACAACTTTCAATTGTTTTAAATCTTTTATTCACTAGTTTATTTTGAGTATCATATTTTCTATTAAAGTACATTTTGTCAACTCGTTTAGTTTTAAGTAACTTTTAGTTTAGTGTAAATAAAAACTTAGTTCATTAAAAATTTGGTTGATTTAAATTCATTCAACATTTGTGTTTTATTTCCCTTTGCATTAAAAGGGTGGTGTCATCCTGACGATTAGATTTTATCCCATTAAAGAGTACTCCTGAGCAAACTAAGAACATTAAAAAGTTAATATTAGGTAATAAGTAACTAAATTCTATTTATAGAAAACTTAAGGCTTTTCATTTTCAACACCACAACAATGGTGCCAAGTGGGATAGAGCCTGCTTCTATTTTTAGAAACACTTATTAACATATTTTTTAATCACCACAACAAAGACCAATAATCAGCTCGTGTATGTGCTTCGCCACATTGTTAAAGTTGCTGTCCGGAACACAGTAAATATGAGATTTTCTTGTGAAAACACACTTTCACCGTTTTAGCTTCACAGTGAACTTAAGGCCTGTAGTTCAGAAAAAAGTAATCATCTCATAAAAAGGATTAAATTTGTATGAAAACATCCGTTACAATGCGGAAATATACCGTTAGATTAGAACTGCTGCACAAAGTCATGTTTGTTGTTTTAATATTGATGTGCGGATGAACCGAGGGCTGAGTTTCTCATGCAAACAGAAATAATTATTATTGTACTTCTGATTTCGCCACAATGAGGTTGCCCATATTTTATGCTTATAAAACTTATTTTGGTTGTCTTGATCCTAAAGTAAGCGTTTGTTTACCATAGATGTGCATAGCTCCATCGCAGCTAGGTCTAACACATAATTATGCTTTTTGTGATTTTTTCACAGTGGTGTGAAACTTTGATTTATTTAAAAGTTAATATGTATTTTTGCATGTCATTAGACTAACAGGATTTAAGTTGGATATCATATGTTTTGTTGATACGAGAAAGACCTGTTTTACTCATGGTATAATTGTTAACCATTTTGATGCTACTTTATTAATGATACATTGTAGTTAATCATCTGTTATAGCGATATTTCTTATGATTGTATTTTAACATGGTGGTGTAACTGATTCTTTATGAAAACTTTTTGCAGAATACAAATTTAAAGTTAAAATCTATTATTGATTCTATTAAAAGGTGATATTCTTTTTCTAGAAAGTGTTTTGTGTAGAAAAAGATAAAGAAAATTCGCTTAAAGTGTTGTATGAATAGTGATAAAGTGTTTTATGAATAGTGATAAAGAAAATCTAAAGTGTAGAATAAAGTGTTGACATAAGTGAAATGAATGACGCGCAAAGTTAAACAAATCAATAGATCGTGCATCTGAGTAAATATAATTAAATCGCGCATCTGAGAAACATTACCAAATCGTGCATCTGAGAGACAAATAATGATATCGCGCAACATGTAAATAACTGTGCATAGACATTGGGCGCAATGAACATTTAAGGTGGTTGTGCCATCATGCACTTATATAAAACATAATTGTTATCGCGCATAAGTATCAAATCCCATAATTGTGACAAAATCTAGTGCAAAGACATTGGGCACAGTATGAATATTTCAGGTGGCTGTGCC
>NW_026865908.1:0-26876 GCF_026571515.1 Ruditapes philippinarum
GGTAATTTCAAGAGCGTCGTTGTTTACACATTTAAACAAGCAAATTCGTTGAATTTAGATCCCTCGCCGAGTACTGGTTATTACTAACACAACAACTGAAGTCATAAGGCTTTATTTATATATTTATCACAGCATAAACAGTAATATTCTTTGAACTTGATAAATATTCAGGGCAATAACAGAGCCATAACTTTTTAAATAGTAATATCTGGAAATGCCAATGAAATCCCATAAAGTTTCATTGAATTCCAGCCAATAGTTACAGAGAAGTAGCATGGAAACAATTATTGCTCTAGTTGTATGCTGCATAAGTTATCAAGGGCCATAACTCTAAGTTATAATGTCTGACCCAAACAAGGCGACGATATGCCCATCTCCTCTTGGTATTAAAGGTTCCAAGAAAGTTTCATTGAATTCCAGCCAGTAGTTGCAGAGGAGTAGCGCAGAAATACGAATATTTTTCTATATGCATACTGCATAACTAATCAAGGGCCATAACTCTGAGTTAAAATGTCTGACCCCAACAAAGGCAATAATATGCGCATCTTCTTGTGGTATTGAAAGGTTCCCATAAGTTTTGTTGAATTCTAGCATTAGTTGCAGAGAAAGTAGCGGCAGAAACGATTTTTGCTCTATATGCATACTGCATAACTAATCAAGAGCCATAACTCTCAGTTAAAGTGTCTGACCCGAACAATGGTGACGATATGCGCATCTCCTCTTTGTATTGAAGGTTCCCATAAAGTTTTGTTGAATTCCAGCCACTAGTTGCAGAGAAGAAGCGCGCGGGAACGATTTTTTACTCTATATTGCATACTGGATAAACTAACCAAGGACCAAACTCCCGAGTTAAAGTGTCGCGACCGGATCCAAGAACGACGAGGATGCGCCATCCCCTCTTGATATTGAAGGTTCCCATAAAGTTTTGTGAATTCCAGTCCGGTAGTTGCAGAAAGTAGCGCCGAAACGCATTTTTTACTCTATATTGGCATACCTACATAACTAATCAAGGGCCATAACTCTGAGTTTAAAGGGGTCTGACTGGAACAAGCCGACGATATGCGCATCTCCTCTTGATATTGATGATTCCCATAAAGCTTCGTTGAATTCCAGCCAGTAGTTGCAGAGAACTAGTCCGGAAACTAAATTCGGACCGACGGATTGACGGACGGACGGAAGGACGGACAACGCCAAAACTATACCCCCCTCCCGATTCCATCGGCGGGGGGTAATTGCAACAGTCAATTTTATGTTCGCATTTTTAAAATAATGCTTTCATGTTTTGTTCAAAAATTATCTAGATAATGGTGCCCAAAACATAGATATATAGATTTTCGGACAAAATTATTTTATATACCAGTCACGTCTCGGATTACCAGTAGTTTGTTCTGATAAACGTTAAACGTACTGGGAGAGTTACACACTTCCTGGTCCAAATCATACATGGAACAGTTTAGTTTTATCTAAAAGGTTAATACTTGTTCTGGTGATTGTTATGGAATGCCGGTAGGGACATGCCACTTTGCTTATTTGCCAACTACTTAATTGCTTATTTGCTAATTGCTGATTTGCCAATTTGCTTATTTGCTGATTTGCCAATTTGCTTATTTGCTAATTGCTTATTTGCATATACATGTATATATATATTTTTATGCTATTGTCAGGCGACACGTCCGACCTCCGCGAAGTTCTTGTTTGAAATATAAAATAACAAGTCTTTGTAGACTTTTATTTCAAGCTCATGAACCTATATCATGTTATTATATGTTCATAATGTTTTGTTAATTATAACTTGTGACAATTATGATCAATCCATCATTACCTAGAATATAGGTAGAAAGACAGATGGATACATTTTAATCAATTTCGAAAAAAATAAATTCAAGTTTCAGAAAGTAGTTTTTTTTTTTAATTATCTTGTGTTTCAGTTTTAGCTCCACTATTCAGAGAATAGGGATGCTGTTCTACCCACCAATGCATTGGTTTTCTTGGTAACCTTGTTTTTCTGTCATATCTCTTGTTACTTTTGCTGATTCATGCATCTTACTGCAACTTTGGCATAAACTTTGCGTTACAATCATGCATACAAAGTACATGTACATGAAGAAGCTGTGCCCCGTTATATACTGAATGTCAAGGTCACCAATGTATTGTACTGAGAAGCCTTTGTTTTTCTGTCATATCTCTGTTACTTTTGCTTATATCTAACTGTAACTTCACATAAGCATTAAATAGGCAGCATGAATACAACAATATTCAAAAGGCTTTGTCCATTATACCCTAGGTCATGATCATGGTCATGGTCACCTGATAGCATGTAAAAGTACAACATGAAGAAATGGAAAAGTGTGACCAAATTTCAAAAACATTGAACCAAAGCAAAATGTTGATGCACAAACAGACCCTATAAGTGATCTCAAATCTTACAGAGCTAAAAACGCAGCCTATTGCTTAAGTGCAAAGACAAACACCCGTGTTAAGCATTGTACCAAATGTATCATTTGTGATACTATGTGTTCGTACCACTAAAATGAGGCCCTCTGCGACAAATCTGCTGAGAATAACGACATTTTATATGCCATAAATAAGAAATAGTTTTGTTTTTTCAAAGTTCTTTTATTTTCAATCTTTACCCAATAATTTTCAGTTATATATGACTAATCAAGTGTTTATTTATGCCATCAATCTCTGACTTAAGCTGCACAAACAGATCTATAGCTGCAACACATTATAAGGCATGCTCAAGCACAAATGCTGGCGGGTCAGATCCTGCCCCCTAACGTGATACGCGTCTGTAAACACTATATCAAAAAATTATTTTAATATTTATTAAATACGAATTGGACATTTGTTACAACGATATACCATTAAGTAACTTTATTGAGACTTAATTGGTGGTGTAATGGTATTTTTTTCATACCGGTATATGTAAAAATTGCTTGAAAACCAGTTTTTAAAACGATGTCCAATTCGTGTTTAAATATTAAAATATTTTTAAAATGAGTGTTTACAGGGGCACGTATCACGTTGGGTTACGGGATCAGACCCTCAAGCGTCTGTGTTCTCAAGGACATGTCAGCCATCAGTTTGTAGACATATATCTGCGTAGGCATCACTGCAACTAAATTCATTGATCAACAGTAATCTTGGAAAAACACTGAATTTACAAGAATACTGTTGGTAAAAGTTAACAGATCTGACTCAACTGGTTGTCTGTAGTCAGATTTTCCATATATTTCCGGCACAGTGTAAAGTATTTCTATTGCAAAAAAGCATATTAGCAATTGGCAAATAAGCAAATACGTAATCCAGCGGTTAACAAATAAGCAAATTAGCAATTCAGCAATTGGCAAATAAGCAAATTTGTCGTTAAGACTATCAGCCATTGGCAAATAAGCAAATCGGCAATTAGCAAATAAGCAATTCAGCAATTGGCAAATACGCAAATTGGCATGTCCCTACCGGCATTCCATAGATTGTAGACTGTACATTTATATCTTATGCTACAAAGCCTTAGATTTGACTCAAGAAAATGTTTCTTTAGTAGATGTTAAAAAATATTCGACAGAAGCATGCTGACTAACATGTCAATTATTGTGTTATAATTGGAAAGTCAATGCATAATAAAATCATTGAAAGATCTTTGAGTTACGTGGGTGTTATTATTTAATACAAAGGAATGTTAGTATTTGTTTAACGATATAATGGACTGCGGTATCCTAAATTTGAGGACTGTAATGCCTTCCGCATGTCATTCTTAAGTTTTTGCAGGATTGCCTGTGCTACATTCTGATTTTTATAACTTATGATAAAGGCATTAAAACTACAGGAAAGAAAACAGATTATTTCATGCTTTCCCGTGTTTTATTGTAATATATCAGATGATTATATTCTGATAAACCACTAGTGAAATTTATAAAATATAATTTTCACTGTAGCCGGACTATATATATCTGAATGCGGAGGAAAAGAAAATCATAACTAAATGGAATAACAGGCAGAAATATATGCCGTCATACGTAAATTTTGCTTCTTTAGGAAAAGAAAGTCGATGCCACCATACATCATGTTAAAAATGTAAAAACATTAGAGAAATTTAACAGACCTATATTTCAAAATTGATGATGTGACGTCATGATGTGATGACGTCACAAAGGAGAATGCGCGACGTTACGCGGCAAAATCAGTAAAAAAGTACTTAAAATCACTTAAAAAGCATGAAATAAAAAGAAAATTTATTTGTTTTACATATAAGATTGAAATATATTTCATTCGTGAACACCAGTTATTATATTTTCACTCGTGGCTACGCCACTCGTGAAAATATTGCATCTGGTGTTCAATCAGTGAAATTATATTTTCATCTTACATTCAAAACAAACAAATATCCTCTATTTAATCAATATATTGCTGGACGGCCGTCTTTTTATTTCATTGTCTTAAGAAAAGAGTGTTTGAAGAAAAATATTCAGTTAACTTGCCAGATATTGGAGCTTCAGATGTATTTCTTATGGAACTAATAATATAACGTAATCTTCATCTTCCTAATACTTTTCTCGATCCTATGCATTTAAAATTGATGGACTAAGACACCTTTTAAATGTGGACAATGTTGAATATTGTTTTTTAAAAACTTGGTCATGTTACTACATTCAACAAACAAACTTTGCTTTATAGTTAACATATATTTAACCATTTTCATTTCATTTTGTCATAATTTTGTTTTCCGGGGAGCTAAACAAAAACAAAATTACAAGAAAATTATGATATCTTATTTTTAAAGAACTTTTTGATTTACAATTAAAATGAAAAACAAAATACACTTATTGATTATAACACCACATAAAAAGTGTTTAGTCCCAATAATGAGACCAGTAAGCTTATATTTTCTTGTATACATCGTTATTTAAAAATAAAAATTATGACACGCCTGTAAAAATTCAAAATCTATATAAAATATTTGTAAAGTTTCGGGGAAAGTTATTAATATAAAAATAGAATTATAATTAAAAAGTTCTGTTATGAATTAGATTTTTCTATATATGTTATGAGATTAATCATATTAATGTAAATATACTCTGCAATGTAAATTGATATACACGTTGTAAGAAAGGTAACTTAAAAATGCTTCATATTAAGAGATTAATACACGGCAGAGTAGGGCCGGAAGGTGATAATCGGCCCGCAAAATGAATAATGGCCCCGAGGGCTTCAGCCCGAGGGCATTATTCATTAAGGGCCGATTATCACCTTCCGGTCATACTCTGTCGTGTATTTATCGATGGTCTCACTATAAAATGCCGGAGTTACAAAAAGTAAACTTTTCAGGAGAAGGGAAAAAGTATTTTTCATGATCAATCAGAAAAATACAAGAAACGTTTTGTTTTTTATTAACATCTTATATAGTAACTATTCAATGTATGATCTCAATGTAACGGTAATATCTAATCTTTTAGAAAAAAAAGTAGTTTAGGCATTTTATAAAATGTAGGTGCAGCTTCGGCTTTATAAAATGCATTAAAAATTTCCGAAAGTGCATTTTGCATCAGAAAAATGAAGCTCCGGGTTTTTATTTTATAATTGATGTAGTTTGGTAATCTGATTTTAACACACTTTTGCTGTTAAAAACTGGATATAAATTGTTATATTCTACAATTGAACTTTTTCTTCAGTTCTACCTGTACCAATGGCTTCATAATTTACACACTTACTAATCAATAGAAAGTACATGATCGGGCATCTTACATAACTATGGCTTCCATTTTTACTAAGTTATTGTCCTTTCAGCACTCTAAATATGGATATAGTTAACTTAAAAGTATCTGGAGTTCTATCTATTTAGTTCGTCGTATCTGTCATAATTTCTGTACAAAGTTCAGGATATTGTCAGGTTATATAAATGTACTATTCATTTTCATTGGTTCGGGGTCAACATTTACTCAAACTTGCTGATACAGCCTTTATTCAATTACTGGCGTAGTCTTCTTTCTTCGAATTGAGTAAGGGGTCAGTTGGGTCAAGGTCAACAGTGCTAAAATTGATTTTTACACCTTTGCCCATACAGTCATTATTTATCAACATTAGTTTTTCATATTTGGTAGGTAGATCATTTTCATGGTTCTTCCTTTGGATTGAGTAAAGGATCAATCGGATCAATGTCAGCACTGCTTAAAAAGGATTTTTACGCTTTTGTCCATACAGTCTTTATTTATTGAATGATGTCTTTTATATTTGGTAGGAAGTTAGCTTGCTAGGTCTTCTTTCTTTGGATTAGTTAAAGTTCAAGGGGTGCTAAAATAGATTTCAAGCATTTGTGTATGCAACATTTATTTATTGTTGATATTTTTCATAGTTGGAACGACCATACATTGGATGGTCCAGTGTTAAGAGTCACAATGTCAAGGTCATCTGTGCTCGTGACAGATTTATCTTTTTACAGCTTTTTTATATAGCCTTTGTTCTTTTTACCTATGTCTCATATCTGTATTGACCACATCTCAGTTGGTGTTTTAAGTTTGGGTCACTTTGCTCAAGGTCATGGTCTTACATTTGCATTTGTATATATATTTAATAATTTTTTTATTCATCAAATAGCAATGAAATGCCAACTTATATTTTTCACTTTAACAAAACGTAATGACAAAGTCAGGTTATATAACTGTTTTACACTTTTGGGGCAATATTTCTGTCCATAACTGAGTGATTTGTTAAGCCTTTTTTTAATTTGTAACTGACAAGAATTGTGGCTGAGGACATTTGTGTTTACCAAACATGTTATTGTGTTTAATTTTCCTGTTCACTTGCATGAACTTTACGCCAATAATCATACTTCTGTATAATTTTCATTTCAACTTTTGCTATTTGATGTTTAACATCAGTATTTATTTGTTTGGGCCGTGAGATCAAATAATGGTAGCGAAATTTCAGACCCTGATATACTTATTTGCAAAATCTGAAAGGAGTCTGAAATCCTCGAAGCGGTTACTTCCCTTTTAAGTATAAATTTTCAAGCCTTCTCGGGGAAAAAATTACTTCCCGATTGGTCAAAGATTTCTAATATTGTGTAATTCTTTACAGGTATGCATGCTTATATTAAGCTCCATGATTATTTACTTCAGTGTTGAACAACAAGTTTACCGTGAACAAACTATCTCGAAATTTATAAGGATTACAAACCCTAATTTAGAATAATTTGGTTTTCTTCAGGCACTAATCTTATTACTTCTTTGGCCGAGGGGTTACACGCTACTTTAGTAAGCGAGAGGTCTGAAGTTAAAATCACAGTTAAGGCAGCTCATGTTGTTGTTTTTGTTTTTGTTTTTAAATTGCTTAAGCCAAATAAACATTGAATTGAATATCAGTGTTGCAATTAGCCTTCTAGCCAATTTACCACAGTTATAACACTGGTGGCACTATACAGAAACAAATGACATTCACCTTTCTGACATTCTGAGACCCAAACAAATTCAGCGCCTTCTGTGCTTTGATTATTAATGCATTGTTCTTTAGATAAAATGCATTTATCACATATCTGTGCCGTTTTTGCGACTCCGTAAAAATAATTTTAGAAGGCCGTGCATATATTTTGTATGTGACCATAGGCGCGTCAATGAAAAACGGTTCTTTTTCACTTCAAACGGTCTGAATAGTAGGAACATGTTTACATGTTTAATAGCCCTAATGAGGGCCTTTCAAGTACAAAAAAATGATATTTTGCTATCAAATACGGACAAGTGACAGGGATGAAGGATTATCCTTAAAAGTGCGGTTATGGCAGCACAATCAGGACGTCCTCATCTATTTTTCATAATAACCTTGGGAGTTAATATGGATTGAAAATAGTTCTACAACGTGGTTTCAGATGTAAACCTTATTATAATGGAAAGTTGCAAACATAAAGCCCAGACCCGATATTTCAAATGTCACGGAGTTCTTGTGATAACTCAAAATATGTCCTGGAGGTCTGATGATATCTTTTGTTACTGGCAGTGTGTTTCTTGTGGTTAATTACGACACGTTGAAGCGTGTTTTATTATTTGCTAAGTGTATAAATCATCATGATTTATGTGGACTTGATATATTGAAAAAAGCTAACAACTCTAGTCATTAAATAACTATATGTTTTAATGTTTAGTTTCTTAGCGTCAGTTAGACCCGAAATATTGTATCTGTGAATTCTTATTATTGTGTCGAGGTCCTTACCCGAAGACTTACGGAAAGGGCCGATAAGATGCGAGTGATGTCAGCAATGATCTTAATTTTTAACAACTTCCACTTTTTTGCCGTATATTAAATGAGGGGTTAGTTTATTTGTTTCAATTCAATATCTCCTGAGTAGCTCAATGTTGAATAGTCAAAACCGTTTACAGGATCCTGCGACATGTTTTTATTAATTAATTAATATTCAACTAATATATTTGAAGTTTTTATGCCGATTCGCAATTAATTCAATGGGCTTCGATGTTGAAATGCCATGGAAAAGCGAATGTAAAACGAGTATCAAATGAATATAAAATGCCGAAGTTGCAATTTTCTCTCCACTTTTTGTTAGATATACAATATTTCAACACCGGAGCTACATCATATGTAGCTTCGGTATTTTCTAAATCAAAAGAGTTGGCCAATGAAAGTTCGGCTTTTCTACATGTGATGAATTTTGAAGGTTGTGATTGGCTGACTTCAATATGAGTCAGGCAAAAGAAGCGGGAGCTCTTGAAGCTTCGGAAATTTCCAAAAACGCAAAATCGAAAAAAATGTAGGTCCGGCATTTTATAGTGAGACCATCGTTATGTCTTTAATACACTTGGTAGATCTAAAATTAGCATTTTTATTAAAAAAAACAACAAATACTTGAAGTTTTTTCGTTGAAATTCTTGTCTACACTTCTACTGTTCTGTACTGTATACAGTAGAGATGTTTTCTGTTTGTGTGTTCAAAGCAGTAGAATATAGAAGCAAGTTTTAATTTCTTTTTTTTTTCGGAATTAATTTGTCGTATTATTTCTTCAAATTTCAATAGATCTAGTAACAAAAATGTATTTGTACGAAATACGCTTAAGCTCTCATAATAAAATAAAGCGATTCGTGCTGATAACCTACTTTTACTTTTACAGTTAACTGTTTGATGACGTAAAATATGACGTCGTTGTTTCAGTTTGTGCACGTGCACATGTTCTGCGGGCTGATAACTAGTTCTCGGCCCCGGGCCGCAAACTCATAATAGGTCACGTGACACTCATAATCAGTTGAAATCATAGGCAATTTTGTTACTATATATAGTAACAAGTGTATTAATATACAATAAAAGCTCTACACTATCACGATGTCTTAGAACTGTTCACCTTAGTTGTCAAACTTCTAGAACCTTGATTGTAGAATGATGTACTTATAATTCATTTATGTTATCACTATAGCAAGTCTACACTTCCCATGATTCTCTGTAACATGTACTCCCGCATAAATGTATGCAGCTCCAGCGCACTTGGAATTAGTAAATTAAACAGTCAAGACACACTTTGTGTTAGTTGCTTATACTATGATTTAGATGCCATTAGAATATTATGGACTATTGTCTATACAAAGTACCAAATATTACACTGATAGAAATAGTAATGACTTTCATTGGCAGGGGCGTAGCTAGGCCGAAATCGATATTACGCACGCTCAGGCAGGGGATTAAGGGGGCCGCTTTAGGTCCCCTTGCAGGTCCAGGGCAGAGCCCTGGTAGGGGTCCAGGGGGCGAAGCCCCCGGAAGCTAATTGATTCTCACCATTTAGAGATGTTAGAGTTATGCATTTTCATGCCCATTTGAGGTCCATAAGATTAATAATTGAAGTCAGAAGGAATTTAATATTATCATTAATAACTTTTTATGTAATGATATGACTTGTGTTAATATGTGACGTGATTTAGAGAACGTCTTAGATATAATTGCTAGATCGTATAATAATATTTTAAGGTATTTGATAAACGTTATATAAGGATGTACATTGAATAAACAGACGCAAACAAATACGTGTACGCTTTTACTAGTCAGCAAATAAAAGTGACAAACACAAATTTATCTACAACAACGTACGTCAGCCTAGATCACCCTGTCTCTATGGATCTGCAAAAGTCCTAAGCCAGAGAGGTGACCAGTGGTCATCATTGAGCGCTAGAAAGTCTTTAGCCTTTTCCAGCTGATGAATGAACGTTCAGCACTGTCATTGCTGACACTTGTTAACATTTGGATAAAGCTCTGTCGGTATATCTTACAGCACAGATTCTATAGTGGACGTAGCCTGCAACAGTGATGTTTCGCACCGTGTTATAGATTTACAGAAAATAATGTGTTTTCTTCTTTTTTAGATTTTTTTCTCAATTGAAATATCGTTACTAACTAAAATCTAAAAATGTTATCAGTTACTACGTAGCGATGATTATTAATTTGGATGATTCTGGTAAATACGAAAGCAGATTTGCTCATTGGTTTTACTTGCGGTAATTGCAAAAAGAAATAGAAAAAATAACCAACCTCAAAGTTCACTTTTAAGTGTGTTTGTTAACAAGATAATTATAAAAAATATATAAAAGATGGATTTTAAAACAAACACGTCAACAATATATTGTAACATTTAACATGATCATTTTGTCTATCAGAAAATTTTTAAGTAAATATAAATAGTTAAGAATCTATTATTTTTTCAGAATTTTTCATTTAGGCAAGTGGGCTTTTCATAACAGTAAAATAAGCTGATCCAAACTGTAATTTATCATTCATGTTTGCATCTTTATTGTTATTTTTAATTTTGAACGTTTTTGAAACAATATGAATACAGCCAAGTTTGTCTTTGTTAATGCTTTCAGAAGGAAGCCAGATAAACTCGTCTATAAGAACAAATACATTTATGTAGTCCCTTTTCCTCTTCCACTGTAATTTCAATATTTTCATACAGGTGTATTGGTTCTGTTACTTGTCTGTGAAGTCAATGAAAGTATAGGCTGTTCCTCCATTGAAATGTTTCTGTCAGATTTATCATCCTCTGTGATAGAATAAATAGATTCTATAATTAACATTCAAAGCACATATCTTTGCAACATAAACTATCAAGAGTGCAATCAACTTAACATAAATGCATTACATAACATCTAATAAGGAATTACACATTTACTGTATAAGCTATAACTAACAGCCAATGAAAACTGAACCAAAATAATCTCGTAAATGAACTCACACATGTTTGATAATGAGAAAATGTTTAGCCTAAATTTCGCCAGTGACAGTATATATTACAGATATTCTTCTAGAAATGTTGTCAAATGAAAGTAATAAAACTATAAAATTCTAAATCAAATAAGGGAGTGTTAACATAATGGTCCAGATCTCCGCCTCTCAACCGAGAAATAGTGGGCTCAGACCCGTCCATGTTGATTGTTGAACATAGATTCTTTGTGAATAATTTATTATTAAGTTGATTTACCCTAAAATGAGACCTATATTTGGCAATTTATCAATCACCTGTGCAAGAGGCACGTGGAACGATTTCATAACATAATCCAAGCAGTGTGCAATAGTGGGACGTACACAAGTCATTGCAATGAATTCGAAATTACAAATTATTAGGCTATAAAATAATCCTTTTTAATTTAAAAACCATTGTTTTCCGCAAAGTTTACCTTCAACAAAATGGCGGGCGGACATGTGTATACATTCGGAATACTTCTATTTGATCCATACATAGACTTAGACTGTCAATAAGCAGTTAGCAGTAGGCAGTGAGCAGCAGGCTGTCCAGTTAGCAGTAGGCAGTGAGCAGTAGGCTGTCGTTTATGGAATTCCGTATTTTATAGCTCTTCAGCCTTTCGCGTGAAAGATGATGACATGTGTTTTGAATTGGGTAAAATCTGCTGTTGGTGTTATAGTTACACAGAAACTTAAAAGTAATACCGGGCATAAAAATATCACTAACAGCAAAGTTACATTGCTTATTACTGATTATTTTAACAAATACCGTGCAATACTTTTAATTAAATTGTAATTACTGATGCATACAGAATGCCTTGGTTTTTCCCTTTGATTAAAGATTCCAATAAGTTGAACATCACTAAATTTTACTTTCAAATAGCCGCAGAGACATTTAAATGACTAGTAAAAAGTTGCTTAGGCGTGGAAAAGGGGAAATCCCTCGGAAGCAATGAAGGCAATAAAATTATATGAAAATTACAGACTCGGTGTGATTGAGTCTGTTCATGGGAGATAATGTAAACGTGCAATATTTCTCTCCCGCTCCCTAGCACGCTTAAGTGGTATTCAATCTTCAACACTTACATACTGGAACCAATGATCCCGAATGACCAGATAAATATAACAAGAATTAGGTGAAGTACGGGAAGCCACACGGCACTTGGTACCTGTTGTTGGGAAGTATAGATATCTAGAAAAGGGGTGACAACAACTTGAAAGTAAACACCATTTTTTTTCAAGAAAAGTATTAAACCTAATGTATATAATACATAGCATGTGTAAAATGGTGCAATGAAATTGGATGTAGTACCACATTATTACATGATACAACATCCTCTCTCCTTATACTTTATGTAACTTGTCACTAATGATAGTTTTTATAAATTTATTTTGTTTGTAGTTGAGGGCTGATGTTGTACATAAAACTGCAGGTAAGTTATGATTTTTTTGGTAGTAACTACACCGATGAAATGGGAAGGAAGGTATTAAAATGGCGTTGACTGTCCGTCCATTCTTCCGTCATTCCGTCCGTCCGTGCGAAACCAATTACATGTATCTTAAAAACGAAAAATATGAATAGGGTGTAGGTATACCAAAGTTTTATCAAAATTTATTAAACTAATAGTGCATCCCTTGTCGCATATTTGTTTAATATTGTTATGAAGAGTTTGTACCTATTACTTATCAAGATGTTATCGAAGCTTTGGATGGTAAATTTCGATATTTTGATGACATCTTAATATTATCAATTTCCCTTACTTGTAAGAAGATTACCCCGTGCTACTTCTTATATGAATTATTATATTGCTCAACTGATAAGATTCGCTAGAGCATGTAGTAATGTGATCGACAAATACTATTCAAAATTTTACCAACGTTATTTTGATATAACATCTTAATTCAATAGCAACTAAAATCTTTTTTGGGACTAGGTATGAGTAAGCCTGTATTTATGGAGATGTGGTGTATATACTTTATAAGATCTTGAGTCATGGTTAGTTTTCAATTGTTGTTCCAAAATTAATAAACGTTATTATATATAATAAGAAGTTATGGCCCAACGTGGCATTTAGTGATCTGCGTGGAGCAAAAAATAAATAATAAATTAAAATAAAGTACAATACAATTGGCGGTCAAGATTTTTTCTTCCACAACATTTTAAATATTTCATTATCATTACAGTTATAATAAAGTAAGTCAACCCGCTCATTCTAGTAAGGTACCCGTAGAATGCTTCCTGGCAAAAAGAAACATTGTCCTTTCGTAATGTGACACCACTCGAACATCTGATTGTTCAAAACACACGGTTTCACTTTCCGTAAAAATATTGATTTCCCCCATAACACCTGTCTGTATGAGTTAGACTCATATCTACACTAAATAGTGAATTGTATCTACTTTGTGTGTGAAAACTTTACACTAAAAGAAAGTGAAACGGTGACATGTCCGATGCCATTAGTATAAAAACTACTTTGTGTGCAGATGGACTTTTCAGGCATTGCTGTCTGAAGCGGCAACAACTTCAGTTCTCAGCTCAATGACATTTTGTTATAAATCAATAAGTGTTTGCAAATACATCTTAAAGAAGGTTAGATAAAATTTGCTTCTCTTATTTTTGGATATTTTTTGAGGTTGTTACCCACACACTTAAGTGAAATTTTATTTATGTATATAATTATGCTCATCAAAACAATTTTCAAACATTGAAGAACATGTAAAATATGTACTGCAAATATTTGTTCACGTTATATGTAATTATTAATTTCTTTTTGAAAATTTAACTTAGACATTATAAAAAATAAATTTCTAATTACCTCCCTTGATTTACATTAAATGTTAAATTAGGTTATATCTTTATAAATAATGCTTTTTGGAACTTAAAATATTTACAAATCTTAATTGGAGCATCATATTTAAGACATAAAGCAATAAAAAAATTGTGTAACAGGATCTTTAAGCCTTCAAAATAGAACCCTCTATTTTGGTCCCTAAAGAACTCATTGACAACCTCCATGACACCTTCATTGCTTCCAAACGTCTACCACGAAACTTGGTTTTCAGTTTTCGGAAACAGGTAGAAGTCAGAGGGGGCCAAGTCCGGAGAAAATGGGGGATGGGGAAGAACTTCAAAGCCGCAGTTAGTTAGCAGCCATTGCAACTTGGGATGTGTGAGCTGGCGCATTGTTTGTGCAGGAGCGGAACGCTTGAGTCAGTTTGCCCCTCCTTTACGCGCGATTTATATTTATGATAATTATAAAACCAAAAAAAAAAAAACAAAAAAAATGTGGTTACAGGATCTTTTAAGTAAATCAGATTAGTTTTCTTTGTTGATATTGGCAGCCATCTCGGATTTTTGAAGAAGTGTATCTTTGATTTATTTTTTTATTTATTCTTTGATTTATCTTTGATTTATTGCTGCTACATGTTATCATGTGTCATTTTTGTTTTGTTTTAACAGGCAGAAATGTTTTGTTCAATTTGTTTCATTTTACCTTCATTTTAGTTGGTTTGTCAACTCTAACAATTCTAACGCGTTAAGCAACTTGGTTAGCTATTTTTAACAATGGCGTTTGTTATTTTTACATAATAAAAATGTGTTCAAATATTTATGAATCTTTATAATTAATAGATTATTAAAAATTTGGAAGGTTGAAATTTATTGAAATTTTCTGTTTTCAAGTTCCCTTTGCATGCAAAGGGTGGTATCTTCGTCCATTATGAAATCTTTTAAGCAAACTAAGAACACTTGCATGATAAAAAAAATAAGTAACCTTATTCTTCATATATTGGTTTAGAAACACAAATGTTCAACACCACGATAGTGGTGTCAAAATCGGGATAGTTTTGAAAATACATGTGGCATTTTTCAACACGGGAGTAGCTCATTTTTGAAGGTTATTTCAGATTATTATTTTTTTTGTAGATTATTGTAGCAATAAAATACAAGAGCGATCAGTGATCACATGTGTCGCCTCATGATGTCCAATTTCATGTTGGGACAAGTTTTGTGAATGACGGAGAAGTGATCGGAGTAGTGGCGACATAAATTCCTGTAAAGTTAGGATGAAATTGCTCCAGTAGTTTATAAGGAGTAGTCCGGACAAGCTCTTGTGTATCTGGCAACACACAGAAAAAAACACCTTTTTATCAAAGGGCCATAACTCGGCCAAAAATCATTCAACCGGAAAACCCGTGCAATATGCGCAAGGACTTGAGCTAAAGATTAATCCTGTAAAGTTTCATTGAAATTGCATTAGTGGTATAAGAGAAGTAGTCCGGACAAACTTTAAAAATAAAAATTATTAAAGGGCCATAACTCTTACAAAAATCATTGAACCGGAAAATGCTGACAATATGCACAACTAGACTTGGTACTGATCATTCCTGTAAAGTTTGGATGAAATTGCACTAGTAGTTTATGAGGAGTAGTCCGGACAAGCTTTTGTGTATCTGGCAACACACAAAAAAACACCTTTTTATCAAAGGGCCATAACTCGGCCAAAAATCATTCAACCGGTAAACCCGTGCAATATGCGGAAGGACTTGAGCTACAGATCAATCCTGTAAAGTTTCATTGAAATTGCATTAGTGATATAAGAGAAGTAGTCCGGACAAACTTTAAAAATAAAAATTATTAAAGGGCCATAACTCTTACAAAAATCATTGAACCGGAAAATGCTGACAATATGCACAACTAGACTTGGTACTGATCATTCCTGTAAAGTTTGGATGAAATTGCACCAGTAGTTTATGAGGAGTAGTCCGGACAAGTTTTGTGACGGACGGACAGACAGACAGACGACGGAGAAGTGATCCCTTTAAGCCCCGGTCACATATTCACGGATAATGCCACGGAAGAGCTACGGTCTAATCGTTCACGGATTACTACGGAAATGTGAAATTCCGTAGTCCGCTACGGTTCCAGTACGGACACACAACGGTATGAGCACGGAGTCCGACGGATTTACTACCAAAAGTCCCCGGAGAGACACGGATTGTTACGGACCGACACGGTTTGATACGGAGCGACACGAATCAGGACGGACGCGCTACGGATACACTACGGTCTGCTACGGTATATGCACGGGTTAGTACGAATAAGTACGGTCTGATACGGAGAAGAACGAATTGATACGGAGAAGAACGAATTACCACGGATCTATACGGATCTTATATATCCGTCCACAACCTCTTGCTTGTTCATTTTCAAAATGCCTCACATAAAGAGAACATAAAGAGAACACCTAGAAAACGAATTGCAGAGTTCAATGGTTTTGGCAAAGAGGATACGGCCTAATCGCGTCCGACCCCCGAGACACATCAGGTCCGATTAAAGTGAATTTCTTGAAGAACGCTTGATCCTCAACAAGTTCGGCCATGAGAGCCTCATACTAAACATGAAGCTGTCTTGGTAAAAGTCCATCTCTAGTTCACCATCTCGTCTGTCTTCTCTTACCTGATTAGATATGGACTAGTAATCATTAATGAAAAATGTCGATCAATACTGCTTCTCTTTTAATTATAAGATTTGCTGTTCATTTAACAATTACATTAATAATCGTGAATGTTTATGTTTTACAAATATGTAAAAAGCTCGTTAATCAATCTTATTATCACTCGATCAAGGGCCAGCGTCCGAGGCTTATGATCACTTCGTTTTATGTACATATTTACTCCAATTTCACGATCCAATGTTTGTAAAATATGGAACATTAGATGTTATTCTATTACTTATGAGTTGTAGTACGGTATTAATATAAATTTACTTCTATGCATGCCATCAAGCAGATCGACCACTGCCTCAGCATTCTTAGCCATTTCAATATAAAGTTGCGGCCAGTAAATGGCAATTATCATTTATTTTATGTTCCCGCAAATATGTCTGTTTTTAACAAGAAGGTAGTATTCATACCCTTGAAAAAGTACATGATACTTAATTCATCCGTACTTAACAGTGGTGGACCGTACCATTCCGTACCGTTTCGTGTTGCAACGCAATAAACCGTATAAGACCGTGCTAATCCTTGCCTCTCCGTAGTACAACGTATTACGATCGTAGCTTTCCGTGACAATGCCGTATTTATCCGTATTAAAATCGTAGCTTATACGTAGGGTAACCGTACAAGTACGTAGTTCTCCGTACCAAACCGTGGAAATCCTTGACAAGTTGGTGGACTACGGATGAGTACGGACTAGTACGGTTTTCGTACGGACCAGTACGTATTAGTACGGTTTAATACGGACTAGCAGGGACACGCTACGGTTGATTTTTCCGTAGCAAATTTTTGTGCATGTTCAAAAAATTGTCAAGGATCGCTACGGATATACAAGGACTACTACGATTGATTACGGTTACAATACGGAGAGCTACTGACCAGTACGGGTAGCTACGGACGATGCCGGAATTAATCCGTGGCTCTTCCGTGGGCGTATTCCGTGAATATGTGACCGGGGTATTATGGCACCACTACTCCGTAGAGTAAACCAGTCATCAGTTCCTCTATTGTTGTTGGGTGATTTATTTTCCATCAAGCGATAAGGGCTTCTAAAGGTTGACGTTTGGTCCGAGACTGATTTTTTGTAATTTCGTATAATGTTGGACGGTAAATACATTGACATCCTTAAGGTTATGTGGTTCCGAAGTCAGTCAAATTGAGAAAAGAAGAACCCCTAAGGAAAGTCCAAAACAACAAAATTGAAAATGTTGCAGGCTCTGTTTGATTGAGCCTGTTCATGGACGGTACTGTCAAGTGCAAACTACCGTCCACGCCCCCTAGCACCGACTTAAGCAGAGATCAACATTTAACATGAAAATAGTGAAATTTTTAATTTAGAAACATCCGCTGATTTGTTCAAACGGCGCTTATCATTGAACCTTCAATGCGATTCTTTCTTGGTATTGGCGTATGTTCCTCAAGTAATAGAAAACGTCTACCCTAAACGAGAAAACAATGAGCGGAATATACAAAATGAAATTTTGAAAGGGGATCAGAAGTTATGGAGTCTGCATATCACAGACAAGATGTCAAAAGACAAAGTTAAAAAACAAGCAACATATCCCAAGGATGATTCAACATTATTCATGTAGGAGTATCGGAACCATCAAACTAAAAAAGGTAAAAATACAATAAACACAACAATATTATCATGCTGAACGACCAAACTTGTGTTAAATGGATAAATCGTTCTATTATAGTAGGACAGTTTGCAAGCTATGATGTGAGAAATCTAAAACATTAGTGTGTCATATATGATCATTTTAGCGTTGTAAAACCCTTTTCTGTCCCCAGGTCAGACCCACAAAAACTCTTCAATTAAATATAAAGGCGGCTCTAGCATCACAATCATTTAAATTAGCTCAGGTACAGGGATCTATTACTGCCACAAATTATTGATTTATGAAAACTAAGATCAACAAGGAAGGGCGATATTCATTGAACGCATCCCCTAGCAAAAGTCAGCATCTAAGGAACACTAGCAAGGAGACCAGCAGGAAACCAAACAAATAGGGGAGGACACAAGGGCTAGGCACGGATGGATCGTCACTATAAATTATTCAATAAAGGAAATAATAGAAAACCCAGAAAAAATAAAAAAAAGATAATTACTTTAAAGGCCAGCGCAGGACAAAAGTTGTAGGGGAGAGGGACCAGAAAGGGGTTGCAAAATTTGAAAAACTATGGTAAAGGGGACAGTAACCGTTGACGTCAAATACAAGAATGGATACAATATGTGTCATCAAACAATTTGCATGTAGCAATAAAAAGACATACATATGCAATGTGTGCCAGAAAATGAAGTGGGAAGCATAAGTGTCCTATGGACACATTTCTCTCTAGTTTGAGACTGTTTTAAAAAGCAAGACATTTTTCTAGTAATATTGGAATCCTACATGATTTTTAACCAAAAAAGCAGAAATCTCCTGTGTAAACAAAATTGCAAGTTTGAGCTTTGTCAGTTTATACTTAAAAATCCACTGCCATGTTCACTGCGGACGGGGATATAGCTGTCTTTCAAACTGCCTTGTTAAAGGCCCATTTTGCTTCATAAATGATTTTATTTTTATTTCTCAAAAGCTTTTTTAATTTCGGTGTACTTTTATAGTATCTCATAAATTAACTAATTGGGTAATTACCTGAACCATTTTTTTTTCATCTGTTGCTTTTTTGGCAATCAGAACACATTTTTATATTTTTCTACTTTTATGACAAATTATTTCACATTATCGCTACTTTCTTCAGGTGACAAGCATGAAAAATTCTCTAAAACCATTATTTTAACATTATATAACATTTTTGACCTTTCTAAAGAAGTAAAACATTATTTGTTTCTGTGGCATAATGTGCCCTTAACTTTCATTTCGTTTAAGTTCATTACTGAATTTATTGAACTCATTCAATATCCTCTAATTATGTAAGTATATAAAGTATGCACGGCCGTGCAATACCATTTTACGGAGCTCTTTAACTGGAGTAAAAGTCGATATTCTTTGATTCCACCACAGGAACTTAAAATTCTATCAAATGATTATATCCAAAAATACCCATATATAGTATAAATAAACAATTTAAACAATATACAATGTAGGTGAGTGAGTGTTTGTTTTTTGTTTGTTTTTTTATTATCGTAGATAAATAACATAGGCAATATTTTTCTGCATATTGAGAATTCGAGTATAAATTATGTTCATTGTCAAAAGCTACTTGGATTGCATATTAATATCTGTCTATCTTGGAAAACACATATTGACAAAACGTGTTCTAAGCTTGCTTCTAAAATATCTCTGCTGAAATGAATTCAAATATTTCTTACACATGAAATGAAACAATTATTTTATAACGCTTACATTGCCCCTACTTTTGATTATGAATGTATTATTTGGTCTCAATGTAACAAATCAGATCTAAATAGAATAACAAAATTACAAAAAAGAACCGCCAGAATTATTTTAAATAAACCCATAAAAACAAATTCTCTTGAAATGTTTCAAAACATGAAATGGTTATCTTTTCCATCTAGATGTATATACTTTTCTGGAATTATGGTATACAGGGTCTTTCAAATAGAAATGCACCAAATTAAACATCAAATATTTGCAAATAACATCGTGAAATATTATAAGATTTTTACATGATACGATTTAATAACATCCTTTCTCTGTAAAATCAGTTTCTATTTTGTCATTGAACAATGCATAAATTAAAAAAAAAACTCATGAAACTCGGACCTATTTTCAAATATGAGCAGTAGATTTTTACCTTGATACCGGGAACGAAAAATTTCTATTTTCATTGCAAATCAATAAAATTGTTACTTTTAAAGAAAAAACTGATAATATAATGTAGTCAGAGTTAGCTTTTATTAATTTTTTGATTGATTTAACAAAACATAATCTTATAATTTGATTTTTGAATGGTGATGTGCTATGCCATATCACGGTCGGTAGATAACCCAATCACGTGACTCAACTGAGACAGCATTTTTCGTAAAATTGGTCTGTCTCCAGACCATTCTATTTGAAAGACCCTGTGGTATATAAAGCGATGAATAAATTAACGCCAGCATATATTTCTAATCTAATTCCGTTATCTCAAAATAAAACTTACTTACTAAGATCAACACATAAAAAAGACATTATGCATAAACGAACTAAAACAAATTATTTGAAACGTACTTTTTACTATTCTAGTATGGAGTTATGGAACACTATTCCTTTAAAAATAAGAAATTTTTCAAGTTCAAAGTTTTATTCAACATTCCATTAGGCTAAAAAGCCCATGAGGATAAACATAGCACAAATATCTACATACAACGAACAGTGCAGGAATTTAACAAAAAGCAATGTGACACCCATACATTCCCAAAAAGAATCTATATGGGAGGAGGTAACATATATAAACTAGTATTTAATTTAGATACATATAAAAGAAATGTAATTATATACATATAATGACTGCACGTATAAATCATTGTACATCTCAACATATTGCTCTGTAATATATATATATACATCATTATTTTCTCGTACCCTACCTTACACGAAAATGAAATGCAAGGTAATGATATATATATCCTTTCATAATACAGATTAAAAAATAATTTTACCAATAAACATCTTCTAACCTTTAGAAAAATGCGAAAACAAAGGTTATAAGACAAAGGTAAATAATCTTACATGAATAATTTTCACAAACATTAATTATATTCTACCATGTGTATATTATATTCATTTTCTTTATTAGTTACTGAAAAAATATTCATTTCTGAGTATGAAAGCCTTGTGAATAAATCACCCTAATTTTTGTACAACTTTCTTGTCTTCAGATTTCAACAATTCAATAAACTTTATCATATTTGGGCGTTTCCAGAACTTTTTACTAATATATTGTATAGTAACTTAATAATAATTCATTCACATCTTTTTTCGGAAATAGATCTTATCATATTTTGTAGATCTATGCAACGCCTCTGAGATAAACCGTACAAAAATGGCGTCTTCGCAGAAATTATACATACGAATGCTAATTTTGTTTATTACGTCTGCACGCCGTGAGTAGCGCGGAATTTTCCGTTGCTTACCGAAGGAAAGTTCAAGGCCGTGACTCACGCTTCGTCCTTTCGCGCTCATCCAAGGCTACAGTGTAGTGAACAAAAAGTGACAAGGAAAAAAGGAAAATAAGAAAAGCAATCATGGCAAACCCAAAATGCTTCTTTGATATTACTATTGGTGGAAAGCCAGCCGGCAGAATTGTCATGGAGGTAAAAGCCTTACTTTTTGCACATGGAAATAAAATTTAATTTGTGTATCAATTTTACCGGCTTCCTGGAAGCCATTTTTGCGTGAATACAAAATAGTTCGATATTTGGTTACATTATCATTATTTAGTATTTATTTATTTTTGTTTATTTTCAACATTTACATAGTGTTCAACTTTCTTACAACAAAATGATTGAAATACGATTTTACATTTTATTGTGTTGGTAATAAATTAGAGGAAGGCGAGCCAGAGCTGACGACAGATTATTCCCCTTGATTATATTTAGGTTGAACGCCACTAAGTGTTACATTTTGAGGAGTTTACTGAAAAATTGATAGTGTACACCAACTATGTCAAGTGAAGGACTGAATAGATTGGTATTATCAGGCTGGTGAAAATGCCCAATGGGGCTTATGACACAAAATCTTTATTCTTTCTTTTTCTATTAAACTTTGTTTGTTTATTGAGCATAATATATCCCTGTTTCTCGTATTCTCGGGGTTTCTCGTATTCTCGTGGAATCATAAAAACGGATGGAAGCGACGCTCGCCACTTCCGTCGAAATCCGAAAACATGTCTATTTAGCAGAGAATTTCATCTCCATTAAAAAAAAATAAAAGAAATGCGGCAAAAAACAGATAAAAAAACAAAAAAACTGTGAAAATAATCATAAACTCCAGAAAATTTAATTAAATTTATCAATTTTCCCCCAAAAATCATCAGTTTTCTAGTTTTTTCCATGTTGCAGAAACCTGTAGCGGGTCTCTGACGCAAGACGCTTCAAATGACGGTCTCATACTACTATTTATACAATACAGCTCAAAATATTTGTTCCACGAATACATGTAGATAAATATAAAAAAGATATGAACTCCAATTAAAAACCAATAATGAAACATTGTTTGTCCTAAACACATTTCATGTTTGACAACTGCAACGGACCACAGTAGTATTCATTGTTAAATGCTCATATAACTAATAAGTAACTAATAAATTATAAAATAAACGTAAACTTAATATATATTGGAGAGATTATGTAAATAACAACACTAAATGGAGTTCAAACTATTTTTGAAACAATCAAAATCATTTGGTACCAAAGAGGCGTCAATATGATCCTTAAAGTTTGATATGGCCTGCCAAGCTGTTATTAAAACGCAATAAAATTACAGATTTAGGCCATTTAACACTTAATTATGTGTGGCACTAATGATTTGAACTGGTATGTAGAATAAAATCATCACATAGCGACCAGCCTTAACAACCAATCGAATTCCACGAGAATACGAGAAAGCACCTGCTTCACATAGAAGGTGAAGGTCAGTATATACAAGCAGAAATATGTTTAGTTTTGCTTACAGTTACGATCTTTCTTTCTTTGTATTTTGTTAATAAGGTATTTCTCTGTGTATCAGGCTAAAAATACTGTAATAAAATGTTTTATAAATATTATGCAACCAAGTTTAGTCCTTAACCCCCCGAGAATACGAGAAAACAGGATAATATTGGTTAGACTAATGCTCGATATAAAAAATATTTTTTTAGAATATCTGAATATGTCTCAAGTTATCACAGATTTAGGTCACCAATTTATTTCAGCAATGCTTTGTTAAATATTGGGAAAAAATGCATGACTTGAATTTTGCAGTGATTAAATGAATGCAAAGAATCACTGCCTAGGATGGCATCTTCAAACATTTAAGAACCATTACAGTGTAGAAGTCGTTATTTTCAAAGATTTTAGACTTTGTTGTTCAATATTTTTATTTTGTAACTTTCAATTGGAAATTTATTTCCTGTGAATTGGGAAAATATTATACAATTTTCATTTGGGAATATGACCGAGTATCGGCTATAAAATAAAAATATATAAACCCCCTGCACCAGCCTGATTATATCCTGGCTTCTTATATTTTCGACGGTGTAAGGACATTCGTGTCGGCAAAAATGTAAAAAGGAAATAAATACATATTTCATATTACCACCACCAACTAAAATTACCTTTTCCTTTATAATTTGAAAATTTCAATACAAAAACATTACAATTTACATTTTTTACACTAGTTTTTATGGAGCAGCCATTTTTGGTTCTGAGAGAAATGACGTCTTATATTTTCGACGATTTTCATTGGTCGAGGAAATTCAGGTACAGGGTGGTCAAATAAGATTTTCACACTGTATATCAGTAAAATACTATCAGTCCCAGAAGAAAGTATGTTATTCCAAACAATGTAGACTAATTTTTGAAAATAATGGTAGTGTCCAACAACATAATAAAACGTTAACTGTTGCAGTTTTTTTTCTTTTCAATTTTTTTTCGTTTTTTTTTTATATAAAATAACAGATAAGATTATTGTTCATTAGAGCAAGATTTAAGAAGGGCACAGAAAAGTGTCATTCCTTCTTAGCACTCTAACTGGACTGCAAAACCTCAGGTGAACCCAACCATCACACCTGTCACAACATCCCCAATTAACGATAGTTAAATATGGCAATTTGTCAATTGATGTCTATTTTTTTTTAACATGTGACGCCTGCAAACAATACACTTGTCAGAATCTAAAATGTTTATTTTTCTTCAACATCCGAGTCAGTATTGCAACAACATAGTCTTTGACTTTTTTGTTTGGAATACCAGATGTACTAGCAACAGAGGTGTTGACACGCTTTGACTTATTGATTTTTTTTGGGTCTGAAATATGGGGTTTTAACTGCATCAAAACACTGGGTCTTCAGTACCGCTTTCCCTCCAACAACCTTACTTAAAGTCTTTCTTGTCTTAGCAAATTGAACATTTTGCAACACTTTTACTACCTCTATTTTCTAGAAATGACCTAGACATTTGAATGCAATTGGTACCCATCTTGGCCTGTTTTACTACCATCAACAATTTCAGATGAATTAGTGATTTCAGTTTGAAAACTTAAAGAAGGTGCAATAGAAGCATCACTTACAACATCAGAGTTAAATGGTAAATACCACAACGTTGAAGGCATCTGTATATGACAGGTGTGAGGGTTGCTGTGTTTATACTTTGCTTGGCTATTTTACCAACTTCATAGCGTCGTAACTACATGAACCACCAGATTCTCTTCAGGTATTGATGAAATGCTGCATTCCATCCTACTCAAAAGGTGGCAAAACATAAACATCCATAGGTTGTAATAGATTCAACAATGTGGGGAAGTACGAAAAGAACAATGTGTTTGTGATCTTGCCCACTCAATAAGACCTAGAGAAACATGACTCTTATGACCATCGTACAACACCAGAACTGCTTTCTTTAGTGCTACTTGGGCAGTAATGGCTCTAAATGCTGAATCATGTATTTGTAAATAATTCTGTATTTTGACTACCCGATTCTGAGACATCACCTTGAGACCATGGTGTAGCGCCTTCTAATAAAGCTGGCAACATTCTTGCTCCAGGGAAAAACAAAATGTGGCGGAATCTGGTGTCCTAAAGCATTGGCTCCACCTATAACAGTTACTGTTTTAGATCTTCCAGCTGTGACAGCTTGAGCCTTGTAGTGTGCACCTGCAAACTATTTTAGGAGGCTTGTGCTCAAGATTTAATCCTTTGTCATCAATATCAATAAAATACGAGATGGCTCAATACTTCAGATCGTATTTTTTAAGAACTGTATCAAGTTCTTGAATACCTTTTTATTGTTGTACGAGTAGCAGACTTTGCTCTGGAAATTTCAAAGGCTACGTGTTTTTTTCACTTTAAGTTTCAGCCATCTATCAAAAAGCTATATAAACCTAAATGTACAGCATAGTCTGAGGCTAGATTTATTGTCTCCTGTCTTGAGTAACCATAACCAATTTCTGCCATAGTTTTCAAATGTTCATTAAGAAAGCTTCCTGCTCTTGACTAAATATAGTTTGGGGACTCTCCCCATAAACTCTTATCTTTTAGGGTTGTGACAGGCACATTAAACCTTTTAGCAACTCTCTCTACAAGGCAATCCTTCTTCTATTACTGTCCTGTAAGCTTCATTCAGGTCACTTGCTGTGTAGGACCTATATTGCCCCGGATGTGGGTCTTAATCTGAAAAAAAAATGAAGAAGGAAATTAATTTAGTAGTCTGAACCCTAAAGCATACATTATGTAATCAATGAACTTTTGGGAACACCCTGTACATAAAATTTGACATATCACGTGACCTTTGGGAGAATTGATGATCATAGCAGACATGTGGAAACACAATTAATTTTTTAGGCGATAATATTCTCATTATTGTGTTTCTTAGCAACAGATTTTTAGGAAATAAGAAAATACATGTGTTTGACCATTAGAAACATTGTGAGTAAAGGTTTTTACCTGTCTAATTTCCATGTTTAATGTTACTTTGACATTTTAGCGGCATCCAGCATCATTTTGTTTACATTCGGAAGGGGTGGAGTTAAAAAATTCTCGCGAGAGATCATAACATATTTGAAAAGAAAATGGCTAAAGTCGAAAAATATAAAATGTCGAAAATAAAATACGCCACGATATTAGAACTGTACTGTAAGCTACATTAATTGTCCTATTCTTTCTTTATTTGACTTGTCACTAGTGACTACTATTAATTTTGATATATTTCTTTTGCAATTTGTAGTTGAGAAGCTGATGTTGTACCTAAAACTGCAGGTAAGTTAATACTTTTGTTATTTAATACACATGCCTATTTGAACCAGGTAAAAGAATTCATGTCATGTGCATTAAATAGTAACTAATGCTTTCAAATACATGATTAAAGCACACATGTACTCCACATTTTGCCTATATAATTTTGTACAAGATTAAATGTCAGCTGCATTGTATTAATTAGAATAAGCAGAGCAACAGATAAATTCTTTTTCGCGAAAGAATTTCGTTTCGGGACTTACCTGAGATACGGTTGCG